>NW_027527920.1:12705756-12742227 GCF_008692635.1 Crocuta crocuta | reverse complement strand
GCGGCACTATTAGTGCTACTAAAAATAAGCTCTGGGAAGCTACAATAAATGGAAAAACCAGAAGAGTCATTCCTTTTTTTAAACTGTATTGAAAATCCTGTATGTCCGGGAGCCATTTTCTCCAGAGATTCTAACAATAATACTTTGGATTCAATATTCATTTCTATTCTCTCTCCCATTTTGTTTCCCTCTCCGACCCTCTCCTCACCAGGGCCTCAGTAATGCAGGCTGAATATTGAGCTTATTATGCATATTAGACAGTGTGGTTTTTGCCAACCGAATACTGTGCCAGATACCATAGCATTGGTGCAATTATGCCCTGCTTGCTGCCTGGTATACTGAAGATGGGAATTATTTTCCTTTTTTTTAATTTTTTTTTTTTACCGAGAGCGCTTAGGTTACCGTAGACCAACAAGCCAGTGCTGGAGAGAAAGGATGGGCCCTCAGACTCTGGGATTCTCTCCTCAGCAGAGCCCAGGGTACTGTCCAATCTGTCTTGCCCACCATGGATGGACCTCCCTGCCCTTGTTACTTCAGGGCGGCAGGGGAGGTGGACGGGTCTGCTCACGCCGCTCATCTCGCCGCAAGTCGAAATGTGTCCCGAGAAGCCATGTGAGCCCTCGACAGCTTTACTGGGCTAGAAAAATGACTGCAAATATTCAGACTGCAGGGACACGGGCTCCCGATATTCTACCTGCTTTGGGTTCTGTTGCAGATGCAATGCTGGGCACATCTGCAGGCCTCGGGCACAAGACTCCCAGCTGAGCTATTCAGAGCCATCAGGGAATTTCTGGGATTTGAACAAAAAAGCAGAGAGTACCTTGCCAAGGCCCAGGTGTTGATGCTTCAGAGACAGGCTCCTTAACGCCGAGGTTAGCCAACACGACAAGTCAAAGTTAGCAGACAACCCAGGACCGCAGTTTATTCCTGCCTTTTCATCTCTCACATTGAGCCTTCCCGTAATATTTGATCCCAATGTGCACCAGTAAGTGGAGAAAGATGTCCTCTGAGAAAATCTGTAGCAACAGAGTCACAGAATCTCAATAAAGGGGGCATTAACAAGGCAGTCCATTCACTACCTTCATTTTATACCTGAAGAAACTGAGGAACAGGGACTAAGCAGGGCCTCGACTCCGCACGCGTCAGAGTCCAGGACAGAGCCCCAGCCTGCGCATCCGGCTTCTAATTCAGTGTTCTTACCACCGCCCAGGGGCCTGTGTTTTGTTTCTTGTTTGATTCATGGAGTCTCTGGGAAGAGAGCGGCCTCCGGTGGGGCAAGAGTGAAAAGCTAAGATTTAGAACACCTCCTTCATTTTTACAAGGCCATCTGGAATGTATTATTATTTTTTCCTTTTTTTTTTTCCCCCCTCAGTCTGGGCATTTCTACCTCTTAAAAGCATCTAACCCTTCACCGTGGAGGTGATGCAGAAATCTGCGAATAAAGTAAGCCTGAAAGCCCTTTGCTTCCTGCAGAAAAATCTATATGTGCCCTTCAGCCTTATAATTGAGTTGCAAAGGGGAAAAATAAAATTGTTTCCTAGCTGTGTGGCGCCATCCCACCCAACATGCCAATAAAAAGCAAGTGGTGTTTTTGTCCATGGGATGTCCAGGTTCAGAGTCAGATCTATGAAGCTAAACAAGGCCTAGGTTATTACCAACAAACGATTACACTCTGGGTTGTATTGAACAGAGAGATATTTGAACTCTTGAGACTAATTGGAAGGGTTCTGAAATGTCAGTGTCGACGTTCCCTGTCTAGATTCCCTGAACCACAGTAGAAACTAACACTGAACTTGAAAATGTGGCCTCCCACAAAGCCCCGTCTTTCTATCAGGAGATGCAAATATTAATCCTGGGCAGACAAGTCGCTGAGCTACCAGTGTGCCTTTCTATGCCACTGAGTAGATAGGTAATAACCATCTGCATTATCTTTTTCCTGAAATTTGTTAGGAAGGTCAAGTGAATAATAATACCCTCGCTTATAGAGCACTTCAGCTTATAAAAACCCCTTCCTCCAGTCAATCTGAATTACTCGCTGCGCTATCTATGAGCAGATGAATATCACCTACCTCAAAGCAACCCTGTGTGGTTGGAGATGACAGTCCCATTCTAGAGACGAGCGAAAGGAGGTTCAGAGGTTAGTTAGACGTATCATTTACATTCATATAGCTAGACAGCAACAGAGAAGGGACAAGCCTAGACTGGCTTTCCACATCCAGTTCTCTCTCTCCATGGAATCACAGGGCTTTTTCTTGGTGGATACAAGATGCCTTTACAAGACTGAAAAGAGTGACTCTAGAATAACTAACTAAATTTATCCCTACCCTGCCAGTCATATCAGACTCCAGCGTGGAGTCCATGCTCTTCTCCACGGACATAAATCATCTCTGGAAGCACGTGGCTTTGTCCTATTCACTGATGGATAGATAGATGGAATGGCCGGGCCAGGCTTGAAACATACTTTCTGCTCCCAAAGCCATTTACATGGCCGAGTCCAAGAACATCGGACCAAGTCAATTTGCTGTCAGACTTGGTCAGTTGATTTTATTTGTATGTAAGATGTCAATGGCTGCCTTATTGTTGTGATTTCCAGGTTCTCAGGGAGAAAGCATGCCTTCTTCAATTCTCTTCTAGCCTTTCCTTTAAGGTTTGAAATCCCCTGAGCAGGGATTTAAAAAATAATCATTCTACAATAAGAGATAAGTTGCAAGTGCAAATATATTAAAGAATCAATTCAGGGCAATGGATTCATTCACTAGTGACTAGGTAAAATACTAAGCAATTCTTTGGGGGGAAAAAGAGGGGCTGAGAGAGGAGAGAAGGGTCTCAGGAAACTGATTTTGGGAAGGTCACAGAGGTGGGAAAGGGACAGAACAGCCATTCCAGAAGCTCTGACGACAGCCCTGTGACTGTACTACTTTGCTGAAGGCAATGCCTGTTAAGTGTTCTAGGCTCTAGAGAAATGCTCTGAGGATCCTTTAATGGATTTTGTTTAAAAAAGTTTTAAAGCAGCTTTATTAAGATAAAATTTACATGCCACAAAATCCACACAATTTAAGTACACGATTTAATAATTTTTAGTAAATTCATAGCATAGTATAACCATCATCACAATTTAGCTTTAGCAGTAAGTGACATCTGAAGAAATATACTTTGAAAAGGTAATACTGTTTGCTCACCACAGCACTTTATAGGATTTCTTCTTCTCAATATCTGCTTGAATTAGGCTCCACTACAGCACAGCATAAGGGCAACCAGGCTTTGGAAGATCTGCCTCCTTTCCCTGGCTTCTAAGTAGCTGCATCCTGGGATGTGGGGGTGAGTTAAGAGCCCAGCCACCCAGTACTCAGACTCATGGAGGGGCCCCCGGTTTTGACATGAAGGTCCATGGTCACTTCCACAGACTTCATGACCACTACTTGGAAAGTTACAGAGAGCTCCTGGCCGCACCTCCAGTTTCCAGAACCAGGAAACCAGGCTATGATCAGCCTCCTACACCCACTTCTCCTCAGAAAGCATGAAGGAAATTGGCTAACAACTTGGCATTCCTTTTGGGCTGCCAAGCCCCCTTAATGTTTTCGCACTTCTTAGGGACTGTCAGCATAACACCCCTCCCACGCCCACTGACTGCCGTGTGACAGGCTACTCTGTCCTTTATCTCAGGGCACCAAATGACTTACCTCATTCTAGGGCTTTCTGTTTCACTGTGAGTCAAGTGGAAGACAGAAAGGCAGCCCTATTTTATTTAAAGCAAACGTTAGAACAAAGACTCGGCTGTGCTTTGCTGGCATTTGTTAGTAGCAGACATGGGCAAAGAATGGGTATGAACAAATATTTGGGTGAGTATAGAACCCACTAAACGCTATGGATTTACTGTTGAGGGTCGAAGTAACAATTGTGGAGTTAGAGTCTCTTAAAGAGTCTGAACAAATGATGTATATGCCTTTACACATGCTGTTCTCTCTTTTGAGAATCTCCTTTCCTCCTTTTGTCTGCTCTTCCATGCCAGGCTCTCCGAACCCAAACAACTGGCCACTCCTTTGTTCTGTGTCATTCTGTCCAATGGAAGTTAAGTCTGGAGAATCAGGTCTTTCTGTTTTGTGTCTATCTCCCTTCCACACTGTAAGTCTTGCAGGAAGGGGACCGTGTCGTATTCTTTGTAACCCTGATGTCTAAAACCCCATCTGGCAAGGAGAAGATGCCCAAGAGATGATCTATGCTCAATCAGCTAGGAAAGGACCATGAAGATAAAGCGGGGCTCACGCACAGAACAAATATCCTCTTTTGCGGCAGCTGTGCTAATTTGCCAGACTCTACATGGCCAGGGAGTGATTTGCGACAATTTGTTGAATTAAGAATTTGGTTTGGACTCAAGAAGCACCAAATGTAAACTGCAATGTTGGATTGCAAGAGAAAGGGCTGGAGGCTTGGGGGAAGGGGCTTTCCCAAGTATTTGTCCATGGAGAAAGCTGGGGGGAATGTAGCTCCCAGCGGAAAGAAAAAAAAAGAAAAAAAAAAAAGAAATTTGTAACTCCACAGCCATGCCTTCTGAGGCTGAGCAACCACTCCTTCTCACAAACATCTACCATCACAACTGGAGCCACAACAAGAAATGCAAATGTGTGCTTTCAACGTGTGGTTTATGGAAATGCCTTCACAATTTTGTCTAGCGTGTCCACTGTTGTATCCCCAATGCTTAACATGGTACTCAGAACACAGTAAGCACTTAGTAAATATTTGTGATGTGAATGAATATTTCAGCGTCTGGCTGGCTTCTTTCACCAGAAAATATGTATTTTTTCCTCCTGTGCTCTAAACCACAAATTTCCTGAAGTGAATTTTCCATGGAACATCTCACTTGTCCACGAAGCAATCCATGAACGTGATTAACAAAGAGGAAAATAAGGTAAATTCATGGAAGCCCAGGCCTGGGAATTCCATCATTTAGAAAGTAAGTACAGTCAAGACTCAACATCTCAGGCATCCTAGAGTGATCACCCACCTTCTGACTGGCCCCAGAAATATCAGAGGACTCTGGGGGCTGGTGCACCCCCCAGGAAGAAGCAGGAGTGATAGAGATGGAAGGGAACTAAGGTTTCTTTGTTCCTGCTCTGAGCCAGGTACCAGGCCAAGTACTCCGATCTCTCATCTCAGCTCTGACAAGGGAACTGGCCGTAACAATTGTGACTTTACAATTAAGGAGGAGAGAATCAAAGAGACTGTGTATCATACCTAAGGGCGCCCACCTAGAAAGTGGGCATGGCAGAAACTGACTACCAATCTGTCTAAGTCTAAAGACACAACTCTCTCCAGTCTGCCACATATCTGGCCCCTAGTATTCCTCTGGTTTTGGAGTCCCATAGGGCAGAGATGAGTCTTCAGTCATTTCTGCAGCCTGTTCTCCTTAGTGTGGCCCAGAAGCACCACCAATAAATGTTTCTGAAGTTTCCAGATCACAAGCATTAACACTTATTTACCAATAAGTGGTCTGACTAGGGCCCAGACACCACCTGAAGACCGTTGGCCCTGAAGGACATGCCCAGGCAGCACTGATGTCCCTGGTGGAGCACGAGCTTCTCTGCAGACCCTCTGCAACCTTAGCGGCAATAATCCTAGGGGCTTAGAGAGGGCCTTCTGGAGCTTTGATTAACAGCATTTAAAGTCTCCTCCCTCTGTCTATCCTGGCTGTCCAGCCCAGCTGATGCACAGTTTCCCTGGTTTGAGCCCCAGTCTTCCTTTGTTCAACATTTGAGAATGGTTTTCAGCGGCAGGTATGGTTTAGTGTAAAGGTGGCAAGAGATCAACATCAGGAAACCCAGGTTCTAGCCTATGCTTTGCCCACTGGGTGAGAGGCAGTACGGCAAGAGAGGGCTGGTTCCTGGGCAGATCATTTGTCTTCCCTGGTCTTTAGTTCCTCACCTGTAAGTTGAAAAGACTTGACAGATTATTTCTAAGTACCACAGAACTTTCTACAAAGATGTAATTGATCTGTTTTCTACATTGCCCAATACAATGGTGACTAACCATGTACGGCTAAGTACTTGAAATGTGGTTAGCGTGACTGAGGAAGTGAATTTTTAATTTCACGTGATTTTAGTTGATTTAGATTTAAACGTCAACAGCCACAAGCAGCTAGTGGCTCCTGTATTAGAGAGCAAAGGCAGGAAACTTCAGCTCTAAGAAGCTGAGAAGGAAGCTGTGTAAGGTAGGATTAAAGTTCCAGCTCTCAAGGCTGTGGGTTCAAATCCCATTCTGCCACTCACTAGCTAGGAGGCCAAACACAACACCTTTGGCCCTCCTCAAGCCTGTTTCCTTTTCTATAAATTGAAAATAAACATAATAATGGCTTGCACTCAAATGTGCTGAGATAAGTGGAGGAGAACAAGGGCTTAGGGTCTTGTCTGTCACATGAGGGCTCCCTACATGAAAGGAGGGGCAGTTTCTTTGATGAATCCATTACTTCATTTGCCAACACTTCACACTTACAACTGAGTGGAAGGAGAGAGAGAGGTTTAAAATCCACTGGGTGGGGTGCTGGGGAGAGGGGTGACCCGGGAGGGAGGGGTGAGGGAAGGAAAGGCAGTTTTGCCTACTTTACATTTTTCCCAGGGCTGTCCCTGCATGCATCTTTGATTGGGTCAAATTACACAAGATCTAGCTAGATACTCAGATTCCCTCAGATGCGTCTGTGTTGTGCAATCCCCCTGGCCTTGTAAAGGATCAGATCTGCCTGGCCAGGGGTTTGACAGGAGGCATCATCACTGAGATTTATAAATCAAGAGAAACGAGGGAAGGGTCCTTGACATTCTACAACAAATATACAGATATCCTGAAACATCAGGACGGCACTTTCTGTGCTGGTCAGCTGGTATTTTCGAGTTAGCATAATTAAACAGAGAACCACCCACCAGGCTGAAAGAGAGAGCAGTTAATGAAAAATCAGTCCCCAGCTCCTTTTGTCCCTCCCCGCAAAGATGCCAACTCTGAATAATTCACCTCAGCTCCCTCTTAATAAATGGCTTCCTCCCACCCCACCCCAGGAAACAGCATTTGAATCACCTGGATTTTTTTTTTTTCCCAAAAATCCCAAAGCCCAAGCTATATATACCACATACAATTAAATCAGAAATGGTGAGGGTGGCACCCAGGCGTCGGGAATTTTTAAAGCTTCCCGGATGATTCTAAGGTGCATCTGCATTCGAGAACCCCGTGTGGAGAGGGACAACGTGAGGAGAAGCTCAGGAGTTAACCGCACGGGGAGTCCCGATCTCTATCGCGCCCTCTGGGCCTTGTCAGACCATGATCACATTTCACGTTTCACTTAGCACACGCTGCTTCTCGCGACGAGAATATTTCTCAACCAACATCCTCTTTAATAAAGTCTAATTTGGGCCATTTCCACATTGTTAGTGTTGACAGGGAAATTCCCCACTGACTTGGTGATGGGCAGGGGGGTTGTGCTTCAGAATCAAGCCTCGAAGAAGTTCATCTGAAGCTAGCTTCCGGAGCCGAAAAGCCATCAGCAGAAGCGCCGTTTCTACGACCTCTGCACACTGCCACCTGGTGGGAGCTTGTCCCAACTCGGCCTCTGCTCCTCTTCCTTGGGCGCCCGGCCCCCTCTCCCAAATAGGTGTAATTTAGGAAAATGCCATGCATTTTCAATCCAATTTACCAGTACCTTCCACAGTGATCAGACCTCCTTCTCCTTTTTCCTCCCATCTGGTTAATATAATTATTGCTTTCACATGGCGAAGCCATTTTATGTAATAGCTTTGTTTGTTACTATGGTTACAAGTTTCACAGTACTTTGGAATATAAATCTATCATCCCCAAGAGTAGCTGTCTATTTGTCAAGGTGCAGCCCTTACGCGCATCCAAAAGCAAGCTGAGCAGGAGCATCAGTTTTCCGTCTTGAGGCAGGAGGCCTTTCTTGGTCTAATTATATTTGAAAGTCCTCCGAGCCTCGTGTAGACACTCCTTGGAAATTGCTGGGTGCTGTCCCACTTTCTCCTTCCCGGGGTTTTCCTGCCTGAGTGAGACACCCACGAGGAGAGCTCTCTGGGAGAAGGTCAGAAAAGTTGGCTGTGGGGCAGCTCTGGCTGCCGGGTCAGAGCCCTCCTGTTGCACAACTGGGGCCGTTACTGGACTATTTACTCTCGGCTGATTATTTCCCAGCTAAAGGCAAGGGCTGAGAACATAATCTCTCGGGAGTTAAATTTCTTTGGGTGTAATCCTTTCCTCTCACGCATCTGAAGCATCATCCCTTATTTCCTGATGGAAATGGAGTTATAATCTCCCTCTAGAAAATGGCAAAAGTTCAGAGCCGAGTTCAATCTGCCACCCTCAACTGACAAAGCGTGACAGTGTCTCTGCTTTGACGGTGTTTCACAACCAACTGAATCAGACCCAGCCCTCACAGTACAGAAGTTGAATGGCCTGTGAAGCAGGGCTTTCCTCCCGTCCTTGGTCAATGACTACAGCTCGCCCTGGAGAGGGCTGGGAGTTTACTGCACCTTCCATGTGCAAACCCCCGTCTAATCCTCATGCCAATCCCAGGAAGTACTCAACGTCATCATCACCGGCATCACTCATTTGACAGAGGAAATTGAGACTCGGGGATTAAGCGCTGTCTCCCAGTCATACAACGAGCCAGTGGCTCACCTGGGATTCATCACCTTTGGTCTCCAAGTTCGGTTTTCATTCTAGGGAGCAGCCCCTCACTCTCCAGATTCAAACAGCAGGGACCAGGAAAAGAGAAAAAACAAGCAATATCAATGCCTTGACTAAAACACCTTAATTAAATTAAACTCCAACCACCTCCTTCCCTCTTTAGGAGAAAGTTATTGGTTTGGTAGCCCATCGGTAAATTTCCAGTGGCTACTAATTAACTAGCCAGGTCATTCAAATTTATTACCACAGAGTAGGAAGGTACTTATTTACACCACTCACACGGCAGGGTAATTTGCAGTTATATAATTTCATGGTAATTATGATTGGAATTGCCAGGTAGAAACTAGGCACTTTGGAGGTGCGTGTTTGTTTACCAACAACTGGCTACCTTGGAATTACCCATTAATGACACGACTGGCTGTGGCCTTGTAAGAAAGGTTATTACAGTAAGGGACTTCAACTTTTCATTCCCGATTCACAGAAAAAGCAGGAACCTTGGAACCACCAGGAATATACATATATTTTTATATATTATATATTTATATATTTTTTTTAATTTTATAATTAAAATTTTATAATTAATTTTATAATTTTAAAAAATTANATTTCCTCTCCTGGCAGGGCAGGATGCCATTGTGCAGGTTTGTCCTGTTTCTGGGCAGGTCTGGGGTGCCCTGGTGACAGGGAGGGGGCCGAGACATGTGAGCTTTAGCAAAGGGTGCGATTGTGTGAGGCTAGTCTGCACAGCTGTTGATCCAGGGCACAGGTGGGAGATACCAACTTGTTGACTATCGAGTGAGGACACTGGGCTGAGGGGTTGTTTGGTCATCTACGGAGCGGGGACCAGGAGAATATTAGTTGCAGAAAGGAGGCCCAAAGGAGCTGGGCGGGCGCTTCCACACACGAGGAACGGGATGCCGTGAGAAGGCAGGCAGCTCGCGTAACACCAGTGGGGCAGGAGACCCCCACCTCACTGAAAACATCCGCTACCTCGGCTGACTTCCTGGACAGCAGTGCCCTCCCAGTCCCTTCTCCCACACGCCCTTGAGCTGACTAGTCTGAGGTTGCTCTTGCTGCTTATGTTCACCGGATATCAGCAGATATGGAAAGAAGAACCCTACGTGACGTGACGGGTTCTCAGCCCTCCAGGAGTTCCTTGCTTGGCGCATGTAGAGTAACAACATTACTGGTTCTTAGAACTGCAAGGGGCTCCTCGTTTAACAGAGGAGAAACCCAGGGCCCAGAAGGGGTGAACGTGTGGTCCAAAGTCACACAGCAGATAAATGTCAGAGGTGGGCCTAAAATGCACGGCCATGAGCTCCAAGTGATCTTCCATAACTCCACTCCATCACGGGGACAAGTTGCCCATGGTCTCAAATGGAGAGGGGGCTAACTGAAACAACAGCCACAGACACCACTGCTGTCTCTCCATCCTCCAGCAAAGGTACCCTGGGATTTCTTTTCTCTTGGCCTTTTAAAATAACCATTGCATAGTAACCCTAGGCAAAGACTCCTGCAACAGATTCCTTTCAGAATCTGCTCTGTCAAGAGGAGGCAGACATTTGTTCTTCCTGACCTGAACTGCCTCCTACTATGAGAGCAGGAGAGATTCCCCTTTTCCTCCCCAGCTGCCAGGAGGCTGAGAGCCACATTCTATGTTCCTTAGCTCAGACTTCCTCAGGCAGGCATTTTCATCACAGTTTTCTTTGCTTCTCCTTTTCTTGAAACTTGCTTTCGCATTAGGTAGATTGTTCTGGTCTTTTTATACCCGTGTTTTTATTATAAAATCTCTGGAGGAAGGTGGGACTATCAACCAATCAACAAACCAAATCAAACAAATAGTAATCTTAAACCTCAGGGTTTAACCATCCAAGAAATAAAAATCTTACAGGATTTACAGAGGTAATTTGGGAAGGAGGCCACAGCCTCCCATGCTGTCCACACACACAGTGCAAAGGGATGATTCCCTTTTAGTGAAGAAGAAGAGCAGACAGAAGAGGCCAGTTCCTTTACTGGCCTTATTCCAGCCTCAGAAGCACCATCTCATCCCACCAACCATTACATCCGGAGAGCTGGAAGCAGAATAAAAAGGCTTCTGGAGACCCTGGAGTGGTGCAATCTGGGGAGAAAACTCTAAACTCTAAGAACCTAGAACACATTTAATAAGCAACAAAGAAAGGCAACTGATAGGTGCACCTGGGTGGCTCAGTCGGTTGAGCGTCCAACTCTTGATTTTGGCTTAGGTCATGATCTTGTGATCCATGAGTTTGAGCCCTGCATTGGGTTCTGCACTGACAGGGTGGAATCTGCTTGGGATTCTCTCTCTCACTCAAAACAAATAAATAAACTTAAAAAAAATTAAAGAAAGGCAACTGACATTTCCTGGATGGCTACAGTGTGCCTGATGCTGTGTGTGGTACCTCTTCTTCTGTGTGTCTGTCTCATTGCATCATCCACCTCAAATATACAGCAATGAAAAGGAAAGACCTGGTAGAGGCATCAACATGGGGAAATTTCACAAACATGTCAGAGGGAAAAAACATACATAAACATATGGTTCCATTTATACAAAGTTCAAAATATATGCAAAACTCATCTAAGGTGCTCAAAGTCAAGACAGTGGTCCCTCTGAGGAGGGACTATGACTATCGAGGTCATAAGGCAGCTTCAGGGATGTGGTACTATTACATTTTTTGGGTCTGGGTTATTTGGTGACGTCACATAAAAATTCATTGGGCTGTACAACTATGAGTTGTGCACATTTCTGCAGACGTTGTACTTCAATCAGAAGTTAAAATGGTCAGGGCTCAATTCCCAGCCCTGCCACTCACTGGGTGACTTTAGCTTTATGCCACAGCTTCATGCCAGAGATTCTGAGCAATCAGATTAATACAACCCATTTATTAGGATATTGTTAGAATATATTAAGACCCTGCATATAAAACATCTAGCCCAGAGCCTGACACATGGGGGCTGCTCAATATATAGTCATTCATTATTTAAATGTTTTAATATGGAAATTATTGAATATACACAAAATTGAAGAGAAAAGTATAGTAAACCCCCCATGGACCCATGATCCAGCTTCAATAATTATCAATGCACGGTCAATCTTGTTTTATCTACACCTGTAACCCCAACCATTAAAACATAAAAGTATATTTTACTGCTATATATTTATTATAACGTATATGTATAATATATATCAGTTTGCATCTCTAAGAAGTAACTCTTGAAAACCATAATCACAATACTATTATCATTAAAAACTACTGCTATT
Source organism: Crocuta crocuta (assembly GCF_008692635.1). Lineage (NCBI taxonomy): Eukaryota > Metazoa > Chordata > Mammalia > Carnivora > Hyaenidae > Crocuta > Crocuta crocuta. The sequence continues at coordinate 12,730,277 of NW_027527920.1, read as the reverse complement.
AATCAAGTTTCTCTGATTACCCCAAAACGTCTTCTTATAACTAGTTGGCTCAAATCAAGATCCAGACAAGGTATACGGATGTATAGGTTTTCATTCATAATTTGTTCTGTCTCTTAACAAACCATAGGACAGTGGCAGACAGGCTGTCTGTGACATTTGCCAGTAGCCACAGGATCCTTTGTGGAGAAGGGAAAAGGGTGAAGTCAAGAAGCCTCCTGGAAACACCCTGAGTTTCTGTCTACAGCACTCTTCTGAATTCTTCAGAACACGGATGGTTACTGTCATGGTCAAAACCAGATCTAACACAATAAAGCAAAGACTCTGAACACACATGGGAGAGCAGCCACCATCATCACACCATATACAAAGGAAACCCTGTGGCGGGTAATTCCTGGGAGACCACAGGTGTGGTATCCAGCCTCAACCATTTGGATGAAACAGTTCTGAGCTTCTCAAATGAGCACACCACCCAGATTAAGGGGGAAAGCTGCACTTCCTTTCTTTCCCCTCTGCTCTTTCCTCTTCATCTTTGTTAACTTACCTCGGAGCCTGGATGCCTTCCTCTGCCGTCTGAGTAATAGCATCATCATATACCCAAGCGGGGTTTTACCGTGTGCTGATTTCTTACAAGTAGATGGTCTCCAGGACTGTATGTATCTCATGGTCCTTCCTTCCAGGCAGGCATCTCACTGCATTTTATTAAATAACCTGCTAGTGTGCTCCTCAAGCTACATTAGAAGCGCCCTGAGGAAAGGGCCCTCATTTTATTCATCCGCGGACCCCCCTTCCTGCTCAGCACCCAGCACACAGGAGGTCTGAAAATAAATGTGTGTGGGATAAATTAGTGAATGAGGGTGAACAGAGCCTAATGGGGAAAGCGCTGGACTAGGGGGCTGGAGGCCTGCAGTCTAGTCTCATCTGTGTCTCTGACCCTTAGGGTGACCTGAGGCAAGCCACTAACTTCCATGGGCTTCCAGTAATTTCTAGGCTCTCTTCCAACCCTTAAAAGTGTCTCCAACTCTAGAATGTATTTACTTATAACGGTGCTATGTTGATCCATCTATTCATTTACATCTAAAAACGAATTGCTAGGCAAAGCACTGATGCCTTTCGGCACATGCCACAGCAACAAAACTTTGTTTAGCCAGTTGCCCTATAACTTCTGGGCCTACTGTGTTCCCATCACAAATCACAGTGGCAACAACCTCACCCAGAATGGCCAGAAGGAACCCTCGCATCTAACTCACCCAACAGCATGCTAGATGCAGCTAAGGTGCCCCAGAAGATGGAGTGAGCAGGGACTATGAAGTTTTGTCTTAACCCTTCATCCATGTCTGGCTCTGCTCTGAACAGAGCAGGTGATTGGCCATGGTTCTGTGTGGGCACGGGTGCTGCGTTTCAGGAAGCAAGCACAGGTAGAGTCAGCCCAGTGGTGACGCTCACCTTGGCACTTGTTCTATCTCCTGCCATCCATCCCATCCCCACTGCATGCTATCCCACTCCAAGAAAAACTCTGGATCTTGGCTTGTTGACAGCTTGTCTTCTGAAAGTGTTAGCTGATGACTTCTCTGAGACTTAAGGTGTGACCAGTGGGGTGCCAGGAGCACGGAACAGAAGCATTAAGTTATATTTATTCCATCCTTTTTCACTCACTGAAAATGAAGCACAAAACTGGAACGAGTAGTCTCTTAATTTTTAAAAACTATCTTATTGTGTCACTGCTACTAATACATGTTCATGGCCTAAACATATAAAAAGGGAGGGGCGCCTGGGTGGCTCAGATGATTAAGCGTCTGACTCTTGATTTTGGCTCAGGTCATGATCTCACGGTTCGTGGGGTCTGAGACCTGGATAAGGCTCTGTGCTGACAGTGTGGAGCCTGCTTGGGATTGTCTCTCTCTCCCCCTCTCTCCCTCACTCATCCCTCCCACCCCCCCTCCCCAATAAATAAACTCCAAAAAAAAAAAAAAGTCAACTATATAAAAATACAGACTGGCCTAAGGAAGAAAACTAAAGTTATCGCATATGACAGCCCTTTTAAATGAGAGACTCCAGATTTTCTCACACATTTATAAGTGAGTATAATTCTAATGTGTCCATAATCATTCTTCTACCCATGAATTCTATTTCATTTCTCTTTTTTTTTTAATTTTACTTTCAAAGAGAGAGAATGCATACAGCATGAGTTGGGGAGGGGCAGAGAGAGAGAGAGAGAGAGAGAGAGAGAGAGAGAGAGAGAGAGAGACGATACCAAGCAGGCTCCACACTGTCAGCACACAGAGCCTGATGCAGGGCTTGAACTCATGAACCGTGAGATCAAGAGTCAGACACTTAACCGACTGAGCCAACCAGATGCCCCTGTCTTTGATTTCTTATAGAATGTAAATTCCATTCTATTCCATTCCATTCATAATAGAATAGAAAGCAAGCAGTAGTATTATGTGGTTCAATTTTTATTTTACTGAAAGCTTTAAAGATTCAAAGGAATGAACACTTTGTGGTAAGGACAAATTGTTTAAGGCAAAGGGTCTTCCCTAGCCCACCTTCAAACCTCCAGGAATAGAGGCCTCTTTCCCTGTTGACTCTCTGCTGGCTGACTCTCATATGGCTGGTTGGTGTACAAAACCAGGGGCCAACAAAGGCACAGGTCTGGGAAAAGGATGGAATTAGAAGTAAATAACAAACAAACAAACAAAAAACCCCCAAATAAACAAACAAAAAAACCCGGTTGCAAACTCAATTCTCTTACTAGCTCTTGGACAGGTCACTCAATCTCTCTGTCTTCAGATTCCTCATAGATTAGTACAGCATGAACACACAGCAAAATTAATTAGTGGAGCACTAATACACAGGGTGGTGTAAGGAAGGAAATGGCTAATGTGAAAATACCTTGAAAGCTCTAATCACAGAGATTTGAGGAATGGTAATTGATAAGATGTGTTACCAGTGTGAAGGATTCAATGGTAGTCTAACAACGGAGAAGGCTCCTGCACATCACGTCTTGGCACATGGATCCCAGTCACAGCCACAATTATAGGATGTTCTGTCAACAGCACTTTTTAAAAAATAATTTTAAAAAAAATTTTAGATGTTTTTATTTCTGAGAGGGAGAGAGAGAGACAGACAGACAGACAGACAGCGTGAGCAGGGGAGGGTCAGAGAGAGAGGGAGATACAGAATCTGAAGCAGGCTCTAGGCTCTGAGCTAGCCATCAGCACAGAGCCCGACGCGGGGCTCGAACCTACGAACCACAAGATCATGACCTGAGCTGAGGTCGGATGCTTAACTGACTGAGCCACACAGGCGCCCCTCAACAGCACTTTTTAAATGTCAGCTTTCTCACCACTGAAACTTCTCTCAGTCCAGAGTTTGTCACTTTCGGACTATCTATACCCTCTAAATAGAACTCACTTCCAAAGAGCATTTTTTAAAGTTTATTTATTTTGAGGGAGAGAGAGAGAGTGCAGGAGGTGTGGAGAGAGAGTGCAGGAAGTGTAGAGAGAAAGGGAGAGAGAGAATCGCAAGCAGGCTCCACAGTCAGCACAAAGCCCAATGTGGGGCTCGAACTCCCAAACCATGAGATCATGAGCTGGGTTGAAACCAAGAGTCCAATGCTTAATGAATGGACTGAGTCACCCAGGTGTCCCCAAAGGAGCATTTTAAAGACTCCCACATTCGAAACTGAAGGAGATGGCTGAACTAGCAAGGCCAGCCGAGAGGGGTCAAGTTACCACACTGTTAGAGGCCACAAAGCACTGCTCTGTTTCCCATGCATCCCCTGATCCTACAGTAGTAACAATGCCGTGTCTGCATGGCCCAGTCATAGACTCTGGCTCTGCAGCGCTGGCTATCCTCAGAGGGGAGTCAGGACCTCTCCCTGGGAGACCCACGTGGCATTCTGGCCCAGCTGCTTGGCACCTTAGGAAGAGTATACTCCACACCTAGCTGGGATAAGTGATCAGCAGACTGACAACTGGAGACAAAACTCTCACTTCTCTGGACCTCAGTTTCCCCAATAGGGATATGAGTGGGTTGGGGATGATGAATGTCAGGATTCCTCTTTTCTCAAAAACGCCACAAACCTGTAAGTTCTTATTCATTTTTGTGTCCTGCCCACTACCTAGCATGGTGCTGGCAATAACACAAGGTCTCAGTAATATTTTTTGAATAAATGAGCAATGAATAAGAGGATGGAAACTCCATGCTTGTCATGAATGGAAACACAAAGTTTGGGGAATTCCACTCAAACTCATCACATGGTGTCAAGGGATGAATCCGTACCTGGCCTGTGTGGTCTGCAAGGCATGGAGGCACCCCAGGGCAGCAGCATGGAGTATACTGCATTGGACCTGCCCTTGAACATCAAGGACAGAAGGCTGTGGTATCATAGACCGGAAGACATTGCACTGGGGCCTGGAGAAGGTAACATTTCAGAAAGGTACACACCTACGGTTATGAAGGCTCCTCTGCGTCTACATGTCTCCCAGCTTGTGTGTGCCCCGGCATACTGTTACTCAGAAGCCAAACGTCCTGAGATCTACGGTTGGGCATCCTGGAGGGGGAAGTGGAAGGCACCCTATTTGACCTAGTGTCAAGTGGCATCCTGACTCTCCACGGCTTTCTATTAGCCCTTGGCAAAGTCTCAGGCTCCCCTCGGGACTATAGACTCAGCGGTGCCTGGCAGAGAGTTGGAGGACACACCACAGAGTCCCCCCACCCCCCACCCCATCTCATCTCCATCTTGCCCCAACTCCAACTCCTGGCACACTGGTTTTCCAGTGAAAGAAAATGCGTATTCAATTACATTTTAGGTACACTGGTAACTCTTCCCAGAGAGCATGTTTGGTAATAGATAGCAAAGCTTAACAATTTGATAAACTCTTCCCTTGCAGCTTCATTTGCAGGAAATAATTTGACAAATGCACAGACATATACGTACATAGGTATTCTTTAGCCTTGTTTATACAAGAAACATTGGAAACAACCTACACGTCCATTAATACTGACATATCTGCTGAATACATTATGATTCACCAATGAATGAAATACTCTATGTCGAAAAACAGTGATGCATAAATGTATCGCAAAAGATGTCCACAAGATATTGCTGCCTGAATAAAACAGTTATTATATGATCTGGCCCCTACATGTCAACATATCCAGATTATTATACATGGAGAACAAGCCTGAAAGGATCCTTATAGATACATTAATTTATTACCTGCATTTTGACATTTCAGGAAAATTTTATTCTGTACTTTTTTTTTAAAAACAGTCTGACCTCTTCACAACGAGCATGTTCTTTTTTGATACCAGTGAAATAATTCTTTTCATTGTGGAATAAAAAAATAATTTCACTGGCAACCTTGAGTGCAGAAAGAGTAGAGATCTCTCCAAAAGGCTGAAATGCATTTCTGAGGGTGTATGCACTAGGCACGCTTATCCTTCTCACCTGACTGACAAGGTAGAAAGTACTTAACATGTGTGAACCAGTTCTCCTGGGTACTTTCACGTCTAGCTGCGTGGTAATCAATTCCTAAAGCAGAATGTGGGTTCTACAAACCCCAAGTTTTGTATGAGTCCTAAGGAAGCCCTCTCGGTGGGTTCTGCAATGGAGGCAAAGAACCTGGCCTATCACCAGCTGTATCATTCACTTATCGTGGCCCATCTGTATTCTTTGCAGGGCAGAGCTGATGAGCATGCCACCCATGACTACTAAGTAAAATTTCTCTCAATTTTAAATACTGGCCCCATACCTTCCTCCCTCCTCCCTTCTAACTACAGGGGAGCATATAGGAAACCCAGTCCTTATAGAATGTCAGAGTCAGGTTAGAGAACAGCCAGTCACATGCCCTGGAGAAAATAAATAATTTACAGTGGATACTGACAGAGGCTGGATTAGAATCAAGGCCTTCTAGCTGCCAATCTTGTTTTCTCTCCACCTTCCTCACAGCCATGCCCTTGCTTTGAGCCCATGTATTTTCTCTCGCTTGGACTACTGCAATAGTAATCTAGCAGGTTTTTCCTCCCCTGATCTTCTGCACACGAAAGCTCGCTCCATCCTGGCACCAGAAGTTCTCTCTAAAACACTGATTTTACTCTACCCTTCCTCTGAATCAACCTCTTCAAATGTCTCTCAGAGCCTTCAGGACAAAGCGCAGGCTCCTCAGCATTTCACACAAGCCTCTTCAACATCTGGCTTAGTCCCAGCCCCCTCTTCCACACTTGGCCTCTTATCTCCTGAATTCGTACTCAACACCAACCAGACTAAATTATTTGTAATTTTTCAGACAAATGATGTGCATATTTGTGCTTTTACACAACTCCTTGCTCTATGTGGAATAATCTTCTACAACTTGTTTGCCCAGCAAACTCCTAGCCATCCTTTAAAACCCAATTTAAGTATCCTGGAAGCCTTCCCTATATACCCTCAGCACAGTTAAGTTTTTTCCCATATGCTCCCATAGATTCTGAGGAAATGACTATACCAGTACTCAATGAGTGTGGACTGCATTTGCCTTCCTACCAGAGTATAACTTCCTTGAATTCTTGAGTTTGGTTTCATTCATCTTATGAACACAGATCTTGACACAAAGATGTGAGTACATGCTCAATAAAATTCTATGGAAAAAGAAATAACTAAATGGGTAAGTAGATAAATATATGAGGGAAAACATGCTGCCATTGCTTTTATTTAGACACTATTTCTACAGGATGGAACCCTCTGGAAGGCAACAACAGGGAAAATACCTGGCACCATAGTGGCATCATGGGGAAATAGCTTTTCACACAAAATGTCTGGAAATACTGCATGTTACCTTATTGTCAAATAAAGGAGGTCTTATTATAAGGGGCTATCCCATAAGTATTCAATTCCTCCTTAAGTACTTACCAGGTCTTGAAAACACAAACTAAATTCAAGACTGAAAACTCATGGAAGCTGACAAGACTATGCATACTCAGTATGCCTGCACACACACACCCCCCGCCCCAGGAACCTGATATAGGACAGGATCTCTGTAAATACTTTGCCAAATGAATAAATGAATCAACAACCAGACATAGAAGTGTTAAATCAATACAATGGCCAGTGAAGAGCAAACTCTTCTTCATTTTCTTGAATCTTTTAGAAATAAAAAAGACACTGAGATCACCCAGCCTGATACATTCACTTTCATAAGGGAAAAATCTGAAACTCAAAGAGATCGACTGGCTTCTCTAGTGTCCGGCAGCAAGTTCGTGAATGACCTAGGGCCCGGTCTGGGGGCTCTGATGGTCTCCGCTGTGGCAAACGGACCTTCTGAGCAAGTCTAAAGCATCAAAGGCAATAGGGCACAGAGCTCTAGGCGCAGGCTTCTCTAGAAGGTACCAGACAACGGCACTGGCGGGGTGTGAGATGCACAGCTAATCATCCCCCGAGAGACTCACCTGTGCTTTCCCAGGTTTTTCCTTTTTTGTTTTTTTTAAACAAATCTTGCAATCTTTGGTAAAGAGTGTCTCAAGCCAAGGAGCAGACACATTTGTGTGCCCCTCCCCCCTCTGCCCTCCTTTGTTCTTTTTGAGCTGGGTCCACTGGAGGAGCATTGTAAGGTACCCCTGCTGGGTCTACAAGGCTCCTTTTCGGTTCAATTAATGAGCCATAAATAACCCAATGAAGGTGTCAACATACAGGGTAATTTATCATACCTTGTCAGGAGGGCGAGCCTTGTGAGGCAAACGCTCATTCACCGTCTGGTGCAACATGTTAAGATTTATTCCTGGCCAGGTCCCTCCTCCTCCAGGTGCCCCTCCCCCAAACCAAAATTTATCTTCCACAAGAATCCTCACAGGTGTGCTGCTTTGACAAATAAGCTATGAAGTCTGGTATTCATCACTGGCTGGTCTTTGTTGGGATGAAGTCAGCAGGAAATAAATTTATTTTAGAGGAAGGTACTTGTGAGTCAAACATGCTCAAGGGGAACAGCGAGGTTATTTCCATCCTCCTGGTCCTGCAAGAGGAGAAAGGGAGATAGTGCTAGGACAGCCTCTTTCTTCATTATTTACTGCTTGCTGGAAGCACAGGCAAGACTTTATGGAGACAGTGCCCTCCACTGCAGTCTGGGAGCTCCAGCCACAAACTCTGGGAAGTGGTGGGTTAGGAAATCTTACACTGGAGTGGAAAGGGCTAGAAGACATCTCAGATGCTCAGAACTGCTGTACCAGCAGGTTGTCCAGGTCCTCTACTCAACTTCTGGTTTCCCTTGGAGGGCTGATCCTGAAATGTGAGTTTGCATAATAGCATCTGGGGGTACTTGTTAAAAGACAGACTCCCGGTTTCCCCAACTTGTTCCCTCCCAGAGATTCTGAGTGAGGAGATGTAAGGAGGATCCTAGGAAGGTGTATTTTGGTAAGTTCTTTTCTCTACTTGCCTTCAAGTAATTCAGATGGAAAAGATTCCTGGCATACAGTTCGGATCAAGAAATGCTGCTTGGAAGAAATCCTGCATCCCCAGGGCTGTCCATTTGAACATTCTACAGCGATAGACATGTTCTGCACTGACCAACCCTGTAGCTAATAACACCTGTGGCTACGGAGCACTTGAAATGTGGCTGGCGTGAGAGAGGAACTGAATTTCTTAATTTTATTTAGTGGAAACGTAAGTCATCAACATGTAGTCATATGGCAGTCAGTGGCTGCCATATTGGACAGAAGAGCTCTAGCAAATCACTGCATATTTGAGTTCTGGGGAGTATGTACAGACTGAAAAATTCAACATTCGCACGAGACCTCATATACCAGTCTCCTCCCACTTCCCATTATTTTGCAGCTAATAAAAACTGTAAGCCCTTGGGGGTGTGTCCTATTTAGTCACATTGGAATAGGACAAGGGAGGACGGTATCCTCCCACCTCCATTCCCAATGTGGACACAAGTGGGGAGACAGAGACATTCAATTCCTTAAGTACCTTCTACATGGGGCTGTGAGGGATGTCTCTGAGAAGAAGATATGGCCCTGGTCCTTCAAGATAAGGCCCCTTCCTTCCCAATACAGAGAAGAGAAGATACACACACAAGTGACCCAATACCAGACAGCACAGTGTGATAAAAATGCTCTAGGAAAGCCTTGGGATTGTAACAGAAAACACCCCAAGAAGTAAGGGGCCAGGAGTCTGTCCTCCCCTAGCTAATGTTGTGAACACTTCCGGACAGGGGATGTTCCTTCCCTGCTTTGGAATTAATGAGACAGCTTTGTATTTAATCATCTACACTTCCCTGAGAGAATACAGACATCTAAATCCCTTCCTTAAGTGCCCAAGGTAGATTCCCCACTACCTCTGCCGTGTGGAGAGGAGACCCACCCTCTGTGGTCACACTTAGCATGTGTGACTGTCATTACCTATTCCCCTGCTACCCTGTAGAGACCGAGACCCATGAAGGATCAGGATTGATTCATTTCTGAGGCCCAGGGCTTAGGGCAGTGGCTGATACTGGTGGGGCACAACAGTATGAACTAAGATCAAACGGCCTCCATCTGCCTAGGCGAGGCCCCTTACATTTTCCTTAAAGCTGCAAGTCAGATGGGCAAGTGGCCCCTGAGAAGCAGAAAGTATTCTGTTCTCTGATGGTAGCAGAACAGTGGTGTTCTCCCTTTGCAGTGTTGTGAGAGGGACTCCACACACACACTCTCTCTCTCCCCCAGTATATGTGTTTTTTAAAGGATAGGGGACAAAAAGCCACATAAAAGGGTGACTGGTCAAGATCTGAGGCAAAACTCCCCATCTGTGAGAAAATTCTACCTGGGAACGTGAAGGGTGTGTCTCACTGGATCAGCAGAAATGTTCACGTGGGCCAGACAGGCCCAGGAGATGTGAGGCGTTGGCAGGCAGGCTGCCCCTGACCCAAGGCACAAACACCCTGATCCAGAAGGGAAGGGGCAGTCCTTCAGCCTTCATTGGCCTCCTTGCCACCATTAGACATCCCATCCTTACCCAACCTCTTTCCCTAACTCACTGCCCTGACTCCCTGCAGAAGAAAAACCCAGCTCAGAGCTGCAGGGCGACTAGCTAAGGAGAGGAGATGCATGGCTCCAGCTTCCAGAGGAATAGCTCTCCCAGGCTCCTGGAGCTTTGCAAGTCTCCGACATTCAACTATTATTTCTTTTCATCAAGTAGCCTCATTTTGCCTCCAGAATACAGGCACTGGTACCAAAAGTACTGAAGCTGATGCCAAGATTCAATGCTCTTGAGTATCTTGCACAGGGCTAAAACTGCCTCTCCTTGTACACACACACACACACACACACACACACACACACATTGGGGTGGGGGGCAGAAAGAGAGAGGGAGAGAAGAGAGATCTATAGAACCCCTTACAGGTCACAGGGCACTGAGAGTTCCTCATAACCAAATGTAAGGGCGGGAAAAGAAGGGACAGAGTCTGGCAAAAATCTCCACCTTCTTTGCGTTTCTGCCTTATAAATGGTAAGAGCTTAGACTCCACACAGTGAGCCAAGATCTCTGGCTAAATATTCATTAGATCAACATTAGCTCAATGTTAGGGAACCAAGTTAACCACTGTATTGGCTTAGCACTTCAACTTCATACATGGTAGAAATCCATGCTTACTTGTTGGCAGTTAGGGACTGGACTATACCATTGGGACTGGTTCTAATCCTGAATTCTAAAAGCAATCTCTAGAAGAATATCAAATCAAGAGACGTCTTCATGAAAACAAAGATCCAATGGCTGGGGTAGAGAAGCAACTTTTATTTGGAAGAACACAGTAGTACCAAAATCTTTGAATTCACCCCCCAAAACAAACTATGGTATCTCTCTGAGTGCAAAGATCTCACAGTACTTGAAATATCTAAGATTACTCACTGTAGAGAAACATGAGAGACCCGAGAAGGCAAAGCTGCTTGAGCAGAAGTAAATAAAGGTATAAGAAATGGAGGTGCCATATGCAGATGCAGACCAAATTCCATTTCCACTAGGGCCCTCAGGCAAGCAGCCTACAGGGGAAGGCAGATTCTTGCAAAATTTGGAACATTCTGGACCTTCCTAAAGAGAAACCATTCAGAACCAACAATTCTTTCAGAAATCACGACTGTCCATGAGTACCTGTTCATTCATAGTTGGGGAAACTGAGACCTCCCGATGATCAAATAACTAACAGGTGAATAAAAAGAAGTTTCATCCGTTTATCTGTTACCATCAAGTGCCAAGTTTCTCTATGCAGAGCCAGGAAATAATTTCCATGAAACAGTTTGAGATGCGCAACTTGCATTTGCCTGAAGCCATGGCACAGCAGAGTTCGGCTCTCTTCAGATCTTGCCTGCTACCAGCCATTTGGCAGGGTGGGTAACTGGTTGGGAAGCCTCCCAGGAAACCACAGCTCCTGCAAATGACTCAGTAGGTGGTTCCGACTCCTCTGAGTCAGAACCAAGCCTGTGATTCAGGCCCTCACCAAGGCTCCGTGGCATTGTTGAGATGCTCTGGGCTTGTCTAGCATGGGATATTGAGGACCTCTGGCGTTCACCTATAAAGGGAGGAATGTTTTCTCTGACAGGTGACCAAGAAGTATGGACCAGAAAAGCAACTGGCATCATGCTGTGGTTCTTCTCTCTTCCCCTCAATCCCTGGAGAATTTTGGTGGCTTTCTCCATCAGCAATCTTTGCTTTAAAAGCTCACTCCTCCTTCTTCCTGGGAGCATCCAGGCTGCCTCCCAGAGCCATGGACTTGTGAACAGAGAATACTTCGTTGTAGCCTAGATTCTGCTGCTTCTTATGTCTAGAACCCTGAGCGAGTCGCTTACTAATGGCCTCAAATCCTTCCCATCCCAATTTCATTCTCAGCCCAGTTGCCCTCTAGAGGCATGATGCTCATACCAACCTCCAGACTAAACTCTCCATGGGCTCCCCCACTTATGGAATCATGTCTACATCCTAGCCTGGGATTTGGTATTTAAAGTGCCATCGACGGGGCGCCTGGGTGGCTTAGTCGGTTGAGCGTCCGACTTTCGCTTAGGTCATGATCTCGCGGTTCGTGGGTTCGAGCCCTGCGTCGGACTCTGTGCTGACTGCCAGCTCGGAGCCTGGAGCCTGTTTCAGTCTGTGACTCCCTCTCTCTCTGACCCTCCCCTGCTCACGCTGTCTCTCTCTCTCCTAGAAATAAATAAAAATTATTTAAAAAAAAAAGTGCCATCGATCTTTCAAGCCTCATCTCCCTCTAGTATACTACTTGCAACATGTGTCCTGAGGAAACTGAACCCCTGGCTCTTCACTGGACCATGTGTGCTTCCCACCTCCCATGGGCTTGCAGTTTCTTTCACTTGAGATCCCTTCTCTCTACCTCTTGAAATTCTGCCCAGATCACATGCTACCCCCTCTCCCATGCAGCTTCCCCACATCACTCTAAGGAAGCCCCTGTGATTTCTCATACCACACACTGTTTATACCTTCCTATTGACATATAGCACATTCTTCCAAATTGCTGGCACTTGTGTGGATGGCTTCTATCTCCTGCTGGATGGCATACTCCAGGGGTGAGTATAGGAGTGAGGAAGGAGAGTTCTTGTTCTTGTTTTATTTCCCATCATGCCAGTATATGTGAATTTGCACTAACGAACAAATGAATGAATTCAGAAGATCCAGATGGATGTTCTATAACTGTCCACAGCTGTGATGTTTCATCCCAGAGGTGGTGGCATGTTAGGAAGAAAAACCCAGCCCAGCCACAAGCTTTTCATACGGGAAAGGCCAGAAGCATTTGATGTGATCCATTCTGTTGGCCATGCAATGACTTTGGGTGTATGCACATCGACTCCTGGGAGCCAGACGCAGCATGTGCTTGGAAAGGGCCTAGAACACTAAGGCTCCCTCAGTTCTCAGTGTAATGAGAGACACACTGGAGTCTTGCAGCTGACAGTCCTTCTGGTAACAAAACACTTACTTAGCAAGGCACCACTTCAGCCTCTACACCATATGCATCAACAGGGGTGGGTTCACAGTGCTTTCTTGGCAGTGAGCCAGGCAGATATTTGAGGTTTCGTTTTGCTGTGCTCAACAGGTGGCCTGGAGCTGTGTTAACGAGGCTCCAGCTTCTGTGTGATCAGCTAACAAGGAGACTGCCACCTGGCATGACTTGTGCGTGGAGACCCTCCCCAAACTGGTGTATCTGCCCTATGCTGACCCAGTGCCATCTTAATTTGGGGCGGGGTAAGGGGTTCTAAATAAAGCTCTCCTTTCCATTTACCCTCAAGAGACTAGATCAATGTTCTCAAACTTCAGCAAGGACAGAATTACCTGCGAGCTTGTTAAAGCAACAACAGCTGGACCAAAACTCTGTAGCCTGGTTCCTGGACAGGGCCCGGGAATCTGGATTTCCAATGAGATCCCAGGTGATGTTACTGGTTCAGGGACCACACTTAGAGAAGCACTGGTCTAGGTGACCCCAAGAAAGGCAAATGAAAGCCATAAAAGGTAGGACAATACGACAACAGCCTTTCTCCCCACCGCTAGGCTCTGCCCCATTAAGATCTGCTCCCTACTCTACTACTGAAACCACCTTCTGGAAGGACTCATCTCCCTTTACCATTGGCTTCATTACCTCTTTCTTGCCTATAAAATAAACTTGAACGCCACAGCCAAGCTCATATTGACTAATCCCCAACGGTGCGCCAGGTGGTGTTTTAAACCCTTTACACATATTAACTCATTTAATCCACATAATTCTATGCAGTAGGTACTATTATTATCCCCATTTTAGAAATAATGAATCCCACAGTGAGCCCTCAGGAAATATTTTCTGAATGAATGGCTAAAGGGATGCTCATAAGCATTTATACCATGTACTACAGAAGGCTGTTTCCATGCCAAGGGAAGCCATCAAAAAGTGAAGAATTGGCTTGCCAACCAGTTATTTGTTCCTGTCCTACACCAAATAACCCGTTTGCCTGGAATTGGCTGGATATTCTGGCTTTGTGTAGACATCTCCTAGCTGGGAGGAAAGCCAGAGTTAATCCTTCACAAAGGGTTGTTTAATAATAACCAGAAACTGGAGAAGAGCAGAAAGGAACACGATGATCCCACACAACCCGAGGAAAAAGGACTGCTCAAGCTCATGGTTTCACGCTGCCAACAAGGGCCCCTGGTACAGCCTGAGGTTTCTTAATTTTTAGTATAAAAATAGAACATGAATATGTCTCTCCTGATTATCACCACCAATGCACCGGCAAAAACATCTCGAATGCATATTACTCTAATGCAACACTAATGCTTACATTGGCACAGAAAACCAGGTCATCTTTGAAAGTCTATAAATGGACAGCCCTCTCTGTCTATTACTTATTTATGTTTCCTGCCTTTTGCTTAACCAGCCTTGAGGCCTAAACAGAGAAAACACACCATACATAAAGCTACCAGTACAGATAAATAAAACATCAGACCCAAACTGGTAGCTTCATCCTTCACTGCTTTGGAGAGAGTGGACTTCACGAGCTATATTTTGCACAGATGATCAGCAAAATGCGACCCTCTGAGACTGGTAGCAAGCAGTGTGGTCTTCCCAGAAGATACTCAGCTTTGCTCTTTTTGGAAATATTCTTGTTTGCTGTGGATAAAAGACAATGATGGCAAAGTGAGTTTGAACCCAAATCTCTTTAAGCTGGGTAAACTGATACTGATGCTGAATTCATCACCAGCTCAAGTTTCTGGGTTACCTCCAAGGGTTTTTCCCACGTGGCCTGCCCTGCAGTTCCCCAGCCTTAGAGCTCACCATGGTGATACTAGCCATGAGGAAGTCTACACATGAGAGGGTCACCAGAACATCTGTGCAAAGTTCCAGCACAAAGACAGCAATGCCAGATTCAAGCCTCAGTGATGTCCCTGTGGTATCTATGACCTTGAAGGAAGCCCTTTTGGGGAAAGGGCAGATCCATCTCTGGGAGCAACATCACGGGATTCCCTCCTTGCAGGTCTCCTTCTGGATGCTCACAACACCCCTCTCTTAGCTGGAACATACTAAGTTACTCTCATCCAGTTTGTAGCTTAGCCTGGGGCTAGGCAACCTGTGGAGTGGCTCTGTTAGAACGATCTGGTGTTATCAGCAGCACGGGGGTATGTTTCCAGAAAGAGCCCGCACGGAGAAGCAGAGGGCATTCCTTATGCACCTGTCAAGCCTTTGACCTCTGTAGCTATGGAAGTGAGAAAGTCTGCCTTAGCATTCTCCCACCACCATCACTACCACCTAGTACCTCAAATGTGGATCACAGCAGTTCTGTCACCTCTGAAAGCACCTGTGTAGAGTGACCAATATAGATGGCTCTGCCTTAGCAACAGGCGCTGCTCTTGAGCATGAAGTGGTCAAGAAATAAGAAACAAGAACTGGGGCGCCTGGGTGGCTTAGTCGGTTGAGCGTCCGACTTTCGCTCGGGTCATGATCTCGTGGTTCGTGGGTTCGAGCCCTGCGTCGGGCTCTGTGCTGACTGCCANATTTGTTCTCAACATGTATTTTTTTTTTTTATGTGAAGAGAATTAAATATCTCTTAGCTAGTTAGAAAAATAAACAAACAGTTGATATTGATGAAAGATGCTCAGTGGGGCAGGGAAAGATGGTAGAAATCTCCAGATGCCAAGGACTCTTTTTCTGAAACAACTGAAGTAAAACCACTTCAATAAAGATTAAATACTGGTTGAGGTGGTTATGCTTATTAGACTGGAGTAATATTATATCTTATGCCCTGTGATGGGAAAAGTATGTATCTTACATTTTTCACCTAATAATAGCAATTGCAAACACTTACTTATTATGTGCTAGACAGTGTATGGAGAGCCTTTATGTTCGATTATGGATACGGAAACTGAGACACCAGGTGTCAAATGGCAAAGTTTAAAATAAAACCCTTGGACTTCCTCTTCTACTGCATACCCTTCGCTGAGCTCAGAGGAACACTACGCCCAGCATAAACACTCTCTGAATGCTTCTAGGTGGTCAGCACTGAGCTTGAATATGGTAGTTGCTCAAGAGTATTTCCTATCTGAATGATTATCATTGTTCATTTCATAAGGGCTTTATCTTGGTGAGAAAGGACTCACCCTCATCCAGCTGGAAAGCCAAGTTCTTCCAAGCTTGGGGAAATCCTGCTTCATTAAACCCATGAGTTACTAAGCAACATAGGAAAAGCTTATCACAGATTTCCTGAAACTGGGTGTGACCATTTGGTTCAAAGCCTTGATAATTCTATCTCTACACACTGGGGGCAGAAAATGGATGACTGATCCGTAGAGCCCGTTTTCATAGGTGACTTCTCCAATTCTCCACATTCCAACTTAGGTCTTCATAACCCAGTAGAACCTAGTACCTCTACAGGCAGCAAGGCACAACTAAGAGAGTTCCAAATGAGACAGTTCCGAACTATAGCTTGAATCCGGGTTGAAGTCTCAACTCCAAACAAAGTTACTGTTTGTCTGACCTCGAGCAAATCACCAAACCACTATGACCATCTGTGAGTGATCTTATTGGTAAAGTGAGGACAATAGTGTCCCACACACCCGAGATGTTCACAATTAGGATCAATCAAGATACTCTATATGGAAACACATATGAATATAAATAACAATAAGAGTCATTATTACAAACATCTCTTCATTGCCTCTTCGGTCCCAGAAGTCCACTAAGTACATATCAATTCTCTACTGCTGGTGAGGAAGAAGGTGAGGCTTACAGAGAGAACTGGCAGAAGGAGAATTTGAACCCAGGTTTTCCTAACTTGTGCATTTTCAGCAGAGTTGTTATCACAACAGAGGGTACAAACTGGTTCTTGGGGATGAAAAAAAATCTTACTTTTTATGTATAAAGCACAAATATACACACAGCACAGAAATAGATACATACTGTTTATGTGACACTAAAATTTCATGGGGAAGACAATTAGGAAAAGCAATACCTAAGAAGCCTCCTTAGAAAGCAACAGTGAAAAATTTGAGAAATACTGGTCTAACCTCACTAGATCATTCCACTTCTCATAATTCATAGAGGTTATTATTAATACCATGCCATTAGGCTCCTACAAGGAAAGGCTATATGTTTTGTTCAAACATGGTCCCAGAGAAGGTGGTGGCCACTTTAGTTGCCATTGTGGACAGTCTAGCTTAGAGGTCAGGTACAAAGAATTAAAATACCTTCACATTCAAATTCCATAGGGTAAATCTTCTACCAGCCAAAACATAAAGATAATGCATCCCTGCTACTACCCACCTCTACCCTTGATGATACATATTTAGATCAATTTCCACAAAAAAAAAAAAAAAGAAAAACCCACTTAGACATTTTAAATAAAATATTGGGACAAAATAAAAAATCATTTAGTGTATTTAGAACATGATCATAATTCCACCTAAACCCTCCAATGGGGACAGGGATTGCTCCCTCTCCTCTGGCTACTGGAAAAACTGGAGAGTTATGCGTTAATTCCAACCAATATTTGTAGGTTCAAAGAAAAGGAACTGGTTCATCCCACACTCCTTAAATGAAGAACATATTTTCAGAAACATGTAGAAGTCTAGTTATGGGCAATGGCTTGACCAGTGTTATTTGCTCAGGCCACTGTCCATTGGTCCATTTCAACTTGCTAAGTCTGGCTTCCCTCTTCCCACTCTCTCAGACCTCCTGGCAAGGTATTCCAGCTTCTCATACCCACGATGGCTTCTCCACCCTCACTTTCCCACTTGGCCCTTAGCATGGTCTCAGAGACCACTCCATTCATGGATTCAGATTCACTCAGTCCATTCGTTTTATTGTATTTACTGTAACAAACAGTGGCCCTACTGTCACAATGAGCCAGACATTCTTTCAACAGGGTAGCCCTACTTCCCTAGTCTGAGAGGTCCCCACTGGGCCGGGGGGTGGGAGCGGAGGGATGTGCACTCATCAGAGACTTCTGTTTGTACAAATGGCCTCTGAGGCGTTCTTCTGACTGAAGCACGGCAGGGGCACACGTGCTCACTTGTAACGCCGGGCCAAGCTGGTCCTGAGGTAGCTGCAATCATCAATCCAGTTGCCATAGCTGCCGTAAGTGTTCATTTACCACTACGCGACCTGGAGCAATAATATATTATGCCTTTCGCCAGCGGGAGCCGCGCCAGCTGCAGCACGGGGCGACCGTGTCGGCCATCAGTCATCACTCTCCCTCACAACCTTTTGTTCCCCGCTCATTACGGTGAATTATAACAGGGGACAGCACATTTTTCAGGAGAGTCTCTCCTGTTCGGTCTAAGTGCTAACTCATCCCGCGTTGTTCCAAGTCAGCCGCACTAGCGTGGGGCAGCGCTGCCCACGGGTCTTCCGTCTTGTCCCTCCACGAGCACTTACAATGGGTGAAAACCAGAGTGTGGCCACATTTCCACAAGGCAGGATAAAGAGCCACTCAACTCTATTTACTGTGAGTACTGGATACTGCATTTTGTTGCACTCTGCCATGTCCCTGAAGGCGTGTCACGATGGCAAATTACATTATTGCACGCTAAAGAGGTCACCGTGTCAGCTTCGGGCCCCGGGTTGCTGCTTTGAGAGGAGACGGCTTCCAGAGTCGCCGATGGGAGGACGAGAGGCTGTGCCGCCAGCCGGGCAGTTTTTGAGAATGCTTCACTGTGATGGTGAGGATAAGTATCTAAGCCCATACAAACGAGAGGATCAAGATATTGAGTCACTAGGAGAAATCAAGGATACACCTGCAAGCTGATGGATTCCTGAGGGCCCCCAAGTAGAAGCAACACAATGGCGGTCGGGTGGTGAACAGATAAACGGACTGTGTGTCCTATGTTCTATATACCTGGGAATAGGGCTCCAGCAATCAAAAGAAACGAAATATTAATAAAAACATTACACTAAGAGAAAAAAGTTGAGCCACAAAAGCCCATGTACTACATGATTTCATTTATATGAAATTCTAGGAAAAAAATAAAAACAATAGTGACGGAAAGCAGATCTGTGGTTGCCAGAGGCCAGGGGGTAGGGGAGGGAATTGAGAGCACATGGGCCCGAGGGAGCTTTTAGGGATGAGGAAAACGTTCTATATATTGACTGGTGGTGGTTATAGGACTGTACACAATTACCAAAATTCATCAACCTGTACACTTAAAGCTGTTGAATTTTACTGCATATAAATAAATAATAAATACTACCTTAATAAACAGAAACAGGAAAAAAACCAGAAGTGCAAAGACTGTTGATGGAGGAGAACTGCCCTAACTCTGCTTCCTCTGTGACAGTTCTACAATATAGAAATGGTACTATACAGGAAAACAAGTTACACTCATTGTGTAAAAAGGAACAAGCTACCCTTGTGAACCTGACCTTCAAAGACCAAACACTTCGTAATCTCTGCAATATGGTGATCAACTATACACCACTACTGGGACAGAAAAGACCTGCCAGTTTCAGCTCCACTTCTGGTTAATTCCAGCGAGGTCTAAAAAGCACTAAAGTGTTGGAGTAACTAATTAACCAGAGGTGTGATCTCATGTAAGTGGTTTTCACCTCCCTGGACTTCAACGGTTTTTTGGTCTTTAAAAGTAAAGAGTTGGACATAACGGCTCTTAACGTTTTGAAATGGTATAATTGTGCCATACTTTGATCTCTTCGAGTTCTTTAATGAGTTGGCACCTTATGATCCCAATTAGCTCTTGGGATTCCCTTCTTTACCTCCAAGTTACATCTGTCTGGTCTTAATGTCAACATTTTGTAAAATGGGGGAAAGGGCTCTAAGACACTTAGGTCAACAGTGGATGCTAATATATGGTACCTCCCTGGCTGATGCTCACATTCCCATCTGGACACCAGTAGCCAGTTTCTATTATACTCTTATCCAGAGGTGCTTTTGAAAGATCTCCAGTGACTTCTCTGTTTTATTTTTAGTCCCTTGGTGAGTACTTACTTTGTAGCCCAAGAAAATGTTGAGATCTTAAGAAAAGGAATTTTTTTAAATGTTTGTTTATTCTGAGAGACAGAGAGTATGTTTGGGAAGACAGAGAGAGAGAATCCCAAGCAGGCTCCAAGCTCTCAGCACAGAGCCTGAAATGGGGTGCTATCTCACAGACCATGGGGTCATGACATGAGTTTAAATCAAGAGTTGGATGCTTAACTGACTGAGCCACCCACGTGCCCCTTAAGATGAGGATGTTTTATCTCACTTTTTTTTTTCCAATTATGAGTCATTCAACACATTAACATCTGTAACCCCAAGATTCCCTCTCATCATTGATTTATCTTTTTCTTCTCTTCAAAGATCCTGGAAGTAAGGAAGGACTTTAAATGTTTGTGCCAAAAAAAAAAAAAAAAAGATGGGCGACACCAAAACCAGTGACTAGCATTGTAGTTATTACCAAAGCAGTTTTTTACAAAGTTAATCATTGCTTTTTGCATCATTAACCAGTCCAGTGAGCAGGTATACCTCCTATGCATCAAACCTGCTAAGTCTTCGAGCAAATCTTGCTTCCTAAAAGGCTGAATAAAAACTTAATCCATACTATGTTGTGAAGATTCCTCTTAATTTTCCAGAAGCACTGATTTTTTTTTTTTCACTTTATGGATCTGGCTGGAAACTATAATACCAGCAAAAGCCATAGTTAATGGTAAAATAACTATTTATGGAGCCCTTAGTAATGGTCAGGTATTCTGAGCATGGTGGATTTGTCAAACCTTCTAGCTGGATGTGGAAACTGCGTCGTAATGAGTTCACGTCACAAGCTCAAGGCCACCCAGCTTGTAACCAGCAGAGCTCGAAGATTCACCCATGTCAGACCAAATTCAAAATCAATGCTCTTTCCTCTACTGCTTATTTTCAAATTTGAGAACCAGGCTTCTGTTTACATTTCTATTCACAAGCCTCATTATGTGTGTTAAGCAAGATGTTTTGCAATTATTTGTCCACAAGTAAAAAAGGTATGTGTTTAGGGTTCTCATGTCTTGTACTTTGCTTCACATTAGTGATGTAGCTGCAGGCACACATTCATGTAAGCAGTGACCTATAATGAGTTTGTAAGATTACCCGTTAAAAGAATTTCCCTGTTACTGATGCTTAGTGTGCATACCTTATGTGCACATTCACATGAACATTTATGTTTTCTCTTTAGCCTGGGTCTCCCTATCCACCTTTAAGACACTCACTGTCTTTCATCTTTAGATTTATGTGTACAAGTGATAACAGAGACATACACTGAAGTGGGGATGCAGAGGACAAAGGAAGCTGAGCATAAAAAGAGAGAAAAAGACAAAAACTCACAACTCCAAGACTGGCTCCTGCTGTCCTTAAACATTATGTAATAAACAAGGCTAATCATATTATCAAACCCACAAAGCCCTTTTAGAGTTTAAACAGCAGCTCACTGAAGGCCACATTTATTAGATTTTCTTGTAGTATGGTTGAATAACAACTTTTGTTCTTAACACGCAGTCTCTTTTGCTACTGCTTCACCCAGATGGAGAAAACTGGAGACAGGATATGTGTAGCCATCTTTGCTGGCATCATGCCCACATCCAAGTCCACAAAGTTACACACAGCAGCATCTTCTGAGTTTGAGACTTGCTGGTGGTTGAGAAAGGTGACTTTGTCACAGTGTTGTGAGGAAAACTCAGACTGTCAGGTTCTGTAGGACACTTTAAAAGGGGACTGACTGCCAGGCTTACAATCTGATTTTTCACGTTCCTTCTATTTTTCACATTTTAAATTAGCTTAAGAGCTTCATTTCTGATCTATTCCATCTTGTTCTGGCTCTTGTAGTCACTTTTTCTGAGGAGCTCTTGTTCTTTGCCGTAATCAAGGTCATACTTTAAAAGGGGATGTTATTTCTTGATCAGGATTCTGAGATGATTATGTTTTCAGTGTGAAGGTTCAGGTACAGTTTTAGAGGACAGGGCTAATGAGGGGAAGACTAAAAAGGCGGCAGCCCCGCGAAGGCCTGAACGAGTCCCTATTCTCCATGTAGGACATTTTTAACCACAGCCGGCCATCTCGGGGACCCGGCAAGTGTGTCTATAACATGAGGATAAATAGATCACTGCTGCTCACTAAACAAACCATAAAACAGAGGCCTCTGCCACGGTCGGTTGGCTGACCATCACGGTGAAAGGAAATCCACACACACACACACACACACACACACACACACACACACGGCTGACCATCACGGGGAAAGGAAAACACCACACACACACAGACACACACAGGCACACACACGCACACGCACAAGGTCATCTAGCTGTCAGGGAAATCCTATAAACTGAAGAGCTACAACACAGGCTGAACATGAGAAGCACCTAGAGAGCTTTAAAAATTCCTGAAGCCCAGGCCCCACCACTGCCATTTCCCAGGAGTCGGATTTGGAGCTGAGATAGGGCCTGGGCATCAGTATGGTTGAAAAGTCCCCAGGAGATTGGCATGTACAACTACAGCTAGGCGCCCTGCTCTAGACCCAGTTGGCCTCCGTGAATGACGCACCAGGGACTCACCCCATACTGCCTTAACTGACACAGCTGTATGTGAACAGATCCCAAATCGGTGCATGGCAAACAGCACTGTGCAGATTTCTGAATCCCGTATTTCTACAGGGCCAGAAACCATTTCTAATGGGTGTCCTCCAAAAGGCTAGAAATATGTTAGCAACAAGAGTAATGCTTAAAACTGCACACCAGACTCCATGGCCAAGGATGCTCCAGGCCTAGCATGGTCGGAACCCCCACTGACAATGACCGGGGTTTAGCAAAAGGCAGATCATCAGGTCCACTGCCTGGAGGTGTAACAGATGCTCGAGATGACCACGATGTACAGAATGAAATACAACAAAAGCAAACAGCCCACTTTGGCTTTAGAATGGAAAATGTCCAGAGCTGGTCAGCTTGCAGGCAGAGGGGAGAAAGGTTACCGTGGAATATATGCAGCAAATCCAGCAACTGGGGGCTGGGGTGGACAGACAATCCCTAAAGTAGCATTTCCCTCCCCACACTCACTTTGAAAATCCAAGCTCATCATCATCATATAAACCACATGTCATGGGGGGAAAATGGGAATTCTTATGTCTCTTGTTTTAAGGGAAATATGTAATGCAAGGTTCCTGCTGGAGGGAGCTGGGCGCCACAGGATTGACACCTCTGGGGACGGAGAAGAACGTTGGCTCCCTGAATTCAGGCGGGTAGTGCCAACTGGCCAGCACAGGGGATGGCTTGCCTCCAGGAGACAGTGGCTTGCCTGAGCTCCTGTCCGAGGAAACGCTATTATATCATGGCTGCTGCAGATGAGAAGGTGAGGGCAAGAATGAGGCTCTCCAGGCTACAGCTGCCAAGAACAGAGCTACTTAGAAGAAATGAGGCTCCTCACTGTTCAGGGAGAAAAGGGGCTCTTTCTTCAAATTCCTTCCATTTAATCCACACCCCTCCCCCACTCCCCAGCAACATACACAAAAAGATGTTCCGTCAAGAAGTGTTCGTAGACATACAGGGATACAGTCAAACCTGTATTTGGGAAAAGAAAAAAGTGACTACTTCAGATGAGGGGCATTTCCTTGGTAAAGAAGACAATTCACATGGGTACCTGTGCTCATCTGTGACAGTGCATGTGGTGAGCCCTGAAATCATGAGGTCACCTCTGTCTGTGAGGAAGACAGGGCCACCTAAAGTCATCTCATCGGCCAAAAGAGCCAGAGACAAATCAAGTCGTCTAGCCAGTTTCCACTCTATGAGACAAACTGGGTCTGATTCCTGTCCCTTTTCACCCAGGAAATGGTGATCATGAGGTCACCTAGCAGCTGGACACTTTGAAGAGTCAGAGGTATATAGCAGGGTCCCCACTTTGAGTTCAAGAAGGGCTCACCCTAGGATTCAGGCGGATCTGGAGAAGAGGGGACACTTGATGTGAGTTATATGCAGGAGGAATCGAAGAGCCTCCAGGATAGAGACCTACTTTCCAAAGGGAGAGTGAGTCAAAATACATCTTTTGAGACTGGGCCAGGATCTGAGGAAGGGGTGATTCTGAGTGGGGCACTTCATTCTTTGCCCCAACTGTCGTGTGCCTCATGGGAGAACAGCCATGACTGCATGGTTGACTAGAAATGAAATAAAAAAGAACAATTTCCCCAAAATCATGAATGGCACCTAGCTAACAAAAGGGCATCTTGGCCGCTTTGCTTCTGGCAGCCTCAGTAGTGGGAGCTGGTACATAAGCAAGGATACTGGCAGGAAGTACAGTTATGATGGCTGTTCTGAAGGCCAGGGCACAGAGTCCCAAGGCCCTTGGAGCAGCCATCTGTGGGCATCAGAAGTCAACAGGCAGCAGCAACACCACCCTCACAGTCACCCATAGGCATCTCTGGTGGTAGATGATGTTTTCCTTGGATACCAGGTCCACACTGCTGTTTTTCAGCATCAGTAGCTTCAGACAATGACACCACTAAGAGCCTTAGGGAATATGAAGGCAGCCAAAATGACCAGGTCGCCTGAAATATGCCCCAAGATGTAACAAAAAAAAAAAAAAAAAAAAAAAAAAAAAAAAAA
>NW_027527920.1:12678455-12705726 GCF_008692635.1 Crocuta crocuta | reverse complement strand
AAAAAAAAAAAAAAGAAAAAAAAAAAAGACCCCAAAAAAAAAAAAAAAAAAAAAAAAAAAAAAAAAAAAAAAAGGGGAGAAGGGAGGAATTAAAATTCTTTCCAGAATAGGAGGGAACAAAACTATTTGGAAACCCTATTTTTTTATTCCTAGGCAAATATGACCTAGGAAATACAAGTCACTGGTGTTAAAGAAGAAAAATAAAACTGAAAAAAAATATTTCTCTCCTTTTTCTTGTGATGCAAATGCAAGGCATCAGCCATTTAAAAGAACCAAAGTCCATTTTTTCTTTCCCCTCCAAAATGCCAACACTTACAAATGAGTTATAGGAGTCACTTCTGGAAGGCAAAATACTCTCCATGGTTCATTACCTCAGACACTAAACTAATAGTCACTAAAAATAGATGAAGTTCCCAGCTAGTGCTAGCCTCTGTCAGGGATAAGTAACAACAATACCGAATTTATGCCAGACATTTTAACATAAGCAGCCTCATTTAATCTTATGACCTCACTGTGACAAGCACTGTTTATTCCTACTTTAAAGATGGGAAAATTGAGGCTTACAGAAGTTGAGTGCCTTGGCCAAGATCATCCAAATATTAAGGGACAGAACCAGGTCACACACTTAGATCCAATTGTAGCTCCAGATTCTTTTCATCCCCTACAACTATTCCCCCATGTAGAGTACAAAGACGTGGCCCTACGTACTCCCTGCTTTCAAGAAACCACGCTATTAACTCTTTATTGGACATACCACTTGCAAATATCTTCTCTCACTCCATGGGTTGCCTTTTCATTTTGTGGATAGTTTCCATTGCTGTGGAAAAGCTTTTAAGTTTGATGTAGTCCCACTAGTTTATTTTTGCTTTTGTTTCCCTTGCCTGAGGAGACAGATTCAGAAAAATATTGCTAAGGCTGATGTCCAAGACATTATTTCCTAGGTTTTCTTTTAGAAAGAAGTTTTATGGTCTCAGGTCTTACATTTAGGTCTTTAATCCAATTTTTAGTGTATTTTTGTGTATGGTGAAAGAAAGTGGCTCAGTTTCATTCTTTTGCAGGTAACTGTCCAGTTTTCCCAGCACCATTTATTGAAAAGATTGTCTTTTCCTCATTGTATATTCTGCCTCCTTTGTTGTAGATTAATTGACCATGTATGCATGGGTTTATTTCTGGGCTCTCTATCCTGTTCCATTGATCGATGTGTCTATTTTTGTACTAGTACCATACCGGGGTTAATATCCAAAATATATCAAGAACTTATACAACTCAACACCAAAAGAATAAATAATCCAATTAAAAATGGGCAGAGAACCTGAACAGACATTTTCCCAAAGAAGACATACAGATGGCTAAGAAACACATGCAAAGATGCTCAACATCACTCATCATTAGGGAAATGCAAATTAAAACCACAATGAGATAACACTTCATACCAGTCAGAATATCCAGCATCAAAAAGACAAGAAATAACAAATGTTGGCAAGAACATTGGAGAAAAGGAAACCCTTGAGGACGGCTGGTGGGAATGTAAATTGGTGCAGCCACTATAGAAAACAGTATGGAGGTTCCCCCCAAAATTAAAATAAGAAATACCATACGATTCAGTAATCAGTAATACTGCTGGGTATTTATCTGAAGAAAACAAAAACACTAATTCAAGAAGATGTATGCACCCCTATGTTTCCTGCTGCATTATCCACAGCAGCCAAGATATGGAAGCAAGCCAAGAGTCCATTGGCAGATGAAAGGTAGAGAATATGTGAGACACACAGACACACACACACACACCACACACACAGAAGAATATTACTTAGCCACAAAAAGGAATGATATCTCGCTATTCGAGATGACATGGCTGGACCTTGAGGGTATTGTGCTAAAATGAAGTAAGTCAGACTAAGAAAGACAAGTACAACGTGATTTCACTTACATATGGAAACTAAAAACAAAACACATAAACAAAATCAGAAACATTCAAATGCAAAGAACACACTGCTGGTTACAAGGAGGGGAGTGGGTGGGGAACGGGTGAAACAGGTAAAGTGGATTAAGAGGTACAAGCTACAATAATAAAATTAAAAGGTTGCAGAGGTGAAAGTATAGCACTGAGAATGTAGTCAATAACACTGTAACAACTGTGTATGGTGACAGATACTAAGTATACTTATTGTGGTGATATTTCACAATGTCTCTAATTGTTGAATCACTCGGCTGTACACCTGAAACCAATTTAATATTCTATGTCAACCATACATCAATAAAAAAAGAAGTCATGAGACCCAAACTCATGTAAACAATTAGAAACCAGAACTCGGTTGTATTTTCCCTTAGTTCCAAAAGATGGGTGCTGAAGGGAATGATACTGTAATTCAGGCAAGAAGAGATCAATAAAGGCTGGAATTGTCAGAGAGTTGTTCTAGAGAAGGTGAGATACGAGGATTTTAATAGGCAAACAGAGAGCAGGCAGGGTTGAGTTGAAATGTATTCTGAGCACTGAAGGAGAAGAAATACGAGCTGTGTTTCTAAGTGGAAACGGCACTGTAATACAGGATAATGGTGCTGTCCAGTCATTCATTCTCTTACAAACATCTCCGAAGCCCCTAGCATGTGCCAAGCGCTTTGCTACACCCAGGAGGACATGTAGCTAAGTCATGGTCTCTCCCTCGAGAAGCTCCCAGCCTACTGTGGCGAGGCAGCTGAACCCCACGTGATTCCCAGGCCAGCCAAATTGTCTCGCACCATCCACAATGAAAATGTTGCAAGCTGCCAGTCCAAATCTTGCTTGGCTTCTCCAGTTAGGCTGTTTATCAGCACTGCCTCACAGAGATAAAACCTCTCAATATAGAGCTAAAGGGGAAAAAACTCAGCATGTAAAAATAAACTGCCCAAATAGTGTTCCCTCGCCAGTGCATTTGGCATCCAGTATTACTACACACCAGAGAAAGCCACACAGCTCTGGACTGGCTCACGGAGCAGCTGTGAAGTGTGGGGACACAAAGCACCAACACAGAGACCCCTCCACTTCTATTCTAATTGCCGCAGCCTCATCTGAACTCTGGAGCTAGACTAGACGCTCCACTGCAGGATGCAGGGAACAGACTGAGGGGATGCTTTTTAACCTTCTCCTTTTCACATGTTGCCATGTTGCACTTGCCACAGATCTCGTGGTAGGTGTTAGAAATGGCAGTGACACACTCCTACACGTCTTTAGCATAACACTTCCCGCTCGGCAGCTCCTTACATCTTTATCTGAACTTGGTTTGTAAGTGAAATCAACTGATAAAGCTTCCATTTCATACCATCTGCTGTGTGCCACCAACACTGGTTTTGCAAAAGGGATGAGAAGGATCTTTTATGACGACTGTGGGAACACTTGGGATAGTTTCAAGCTTTATAGGCTAGAGGATCAATCTTGACTCAAAGAGCATCTGGACATACTCAAAGGGGAAACTTTCTATGCACATCTAAGAGTAGGACTCTAATCCTCCTTATACATGGATGATAAAAGCTTTTGCTCTGTTGAGGTTACTTTTGTGAGGAGGGTCCTTATCTGCATCAGCTACCCATTACTTAACTGACCTGTGTGGGGTGTCTTCTAGATTTAATGCCATTTCTTCTGGAATCTTCTTCTATGACTCCCCAGGAAGAACTAGGTATTTTCTCTTGGAAACCTCAAGTACTTAATGAGTCTTATTCAGCTCTTATCATATTCTGAGCTGAACAGTGAGGCCTTTAGGGGAGGGACAAGTTTTGTTTCTCTTTGTGACCATTTAGTAACTGGTAGATTTTAAGTCAATTGGTAATTACTGAAAAAAAAATTGGGCACTTCTCTCTCCTCGTTAACTCTTCCACTGACTTGCCATACTTATGTGGGTTTCACTTTTCTTTGTTCATTTTTTTAAGTTTATCTATTTTGGGAGAGAAAGAGAGCATGAGCAGAGGAGGGGCAGAGAGAGAAGGAGAGAGAGAAACCTAAGCAGGCTCTGCACTGTCAGCATGGAGCCTGATGTGGGGATTGAAATCATGAACAGTTGAGATCATGACCTGAGCTGAAATCAGGAGTCAGGCACCCAACCGAGTCACCCTGGCACCCCTAGGTTTTACATTTTTTTAAGACAATCTTAATTTACATGTATTATTTCAGATTGATGAGATTTCAGATTAAGAACAGTTATCATGATCACACAATACATCCAAAGCTCATGCTGGTTATATGGTAGGTTCTCAATCATACCATATAGAAACTTAATAGAAGTAAACATTGACTGTACGCCTTTAAAATTCCTGGTCCTAACTGCCATGCAAATATTTCCAACAAGATGCTAAATACTCTCATAAATTCAACACAAAAACAAGAACTCCCATTTCTACAGTGAGAAAGATTTCATAAACTGTTTTCAGAAAGTTGCAACTGCTGTACTTTGCTGGTAGAGCAGTGAAGGCTCACCCAGTCTATTAGAAATTACAAAAGAAGCTCTGAGTTAGGGGTATGAGTCTGTGACTCAAGCACTAGAGGTCCTGGGCATAAGGCCTGGTCCTTTATTAGCTATGAGGTCATGAACAAGTTATCTAAACTTTCTGATAGCCAATTTCTCCATCTATGAGATGGGATAATAACCCTGGTCATAACAGCCTAAGGCCATGAAGCCAGGATGTATCTGAAGGGGGAATCAGACCCAACCAAGAATCCTGACTTTCAATCCTGACCATTCTAATACCTCTCTAGTTCTTCCCTGGGCACTGTTTTTAGTTTATCCATTTTGTTTATTCCACTGAGAACAGAGAGTTTACATACATATACTCTCCAAAGGGGCCAGAGGACATCTGAAATTACAATAAAGTAGGCAAGCTTTTAAGTAGGATGGTTGCATTATTGAAAACAGAAAACCAGAAAACACACTGTAATCACTGGCACCATTTTAAACAAGATTGCTTTACCTAGTTTTGTTTTCTTTCTTGTTAGATAATTTCACCAGCAGGTTTATAACAGAAAGAAGCTGGGGAAGTAGATTCTCTTGCTGGAAATTTGATAGCATTATGTTCAGTGATGAATAGAAGTATTTCTCTTATTTTGATCATGCCTTGCCCACAGTATGAACTCGATAAACACTTGTTCAATCGAATTATTATCACAATAGCTTGTTGCCTTTTTTCCCACTAAGCAATAATAACTTTCATTTGTATAATGCTTTATAGCTTACAAAGCACATTCTTCATGTATTACCATTTTATCCTCACAGCAATTCCAAAAGGGAGATATTAATTTCTTCATTTTACAAAACAGGAAGCAGAGGCCCAGGTAAGTTAGATAATTTGCCCAAGGTCAAAATTACTCACAAGGTATTGGCCTGTTAGGAAAACAATGACAATTTAGAAGAAAACTGGTCTTTGAGGGGGAGAAGTACAGTAGAGCAGTTTATCAGTAGGGGCTCTGTAGGGCGCCTGGGTGGCTCAGTAGGTTCAGCATCTGACTTCAGCTCAGCTCATGATCTCGCAGTTTGTGGGGATTCATGGGTTGGAGTCCCATATCCGCCTGGGATCCTCTGTCCCCCTCTCTCTGCCCCTCACATACTCTCTCTCTAAAATTAACATAAAAAAAAAAGAGTAGAGGCTTTGAACACAAATGTCTGGGTTCAAATCTTGCATCTACGATGAACCAGCTCTGTGACCATGCACATGTTAGGTAAACATTCCGTATTTCAGTCTTCTCCTGTGGGAAACAAAATTAACAACAGTAGCTACTTTGGAGTGTGCTAGTCAGGATGACTGGGGTAAAGCGCTTGGCATTTACTAAGTACCCAACTTAAGGACTCAATACATAGTAACTGCTATTGTTATTATGATTATTCCTCCTATCCTGGGAAAAGTAGCTTATCAAGTCTCATCATCTCTTCAACCACCAAAAACACACCCAGTCTATTAGAAATTGTAGAGGGAGCTCTGAGTTAGAGCCATCAATCTTTGACTCAAGCAATGGAAGTCCTGGGCATAAGTTCCAGTTCTTGATCAGATATGAGGTCGGGAACAAGTTATCTAAACTTTCTGATGGTCAATTTCTGTATCTATGAAGTAGGATAATAAACCTAGCCACATCAGCCCTATAGTATTGGTGTACAGATTAAATCAAGTGAGATCTGAAGAGAAGGTACCGTGAAGTCCATAAGGTATGATGAAAATGACTTCATATATTTTTCATTCATCCATCCATCCATCCATCCATCCATCCATCCGTCCATTCACAGACTGGTAGCAGCATCCTTGCCAAGTGCCAGCCACTGCACTCAACAGTGGTGATTCAAACGTGAGTTAGGATAGCAGGGGAGACAGATATGCACAGTGATAAATGACTGACTATACTATGATATGAATTCAAGTCAGTTATTATTACAATGTGCCTATTACTGAAATAAGATACCATGGGGGCAACACGAGCACTTAAAAAATGTGAATACAGCCTACGATCCTTTTGGAGAGAAGACTAACATCCTCTCAACACCCACAGTTAGGAACTTTGCCAGAAAAGGCAGGTGAGGACTCCATTGTGCTTGTCATCTTTCTTCCAGCATGGAAGAACTAGTAAGTCCAAGAGGCCTTTTCAGCTACAGTTCCAACCATTCCACAGCATTTAACCCCTTGGCTCTTTTTCCCAGCAATGCAATAGCGGAGCCCAGTGTCCAGGATTTGTTAGTCCTTTAAATAGACACTTACTGAAGACCTACTTTGTGCAAGTTACTGGTAAACAAAGATAGAAGAGACACTTTGCTCAGGCCCTGCAGGGAGCTGGGGATCAGTGGAGCAGACAGACTCACACAGTAATGATTCCAGAATAAGGTGCTCATGGTTGAGAGATAGGTAGGCAAAGGGCTCAACATGTTAAATGGAGAAGGCCACTTCGAGGCCAGAGAAGGGCTCCTGGAGATGACACTTCATCTTGGTCTGCAATGGTAATATATAATTAGGAGGGAGAAAAGTGGAGGGTGGCAGCAAAAAAGGAAGCACTAACAGAAGGCAGAGTCTACTCTGAAAGAGTTAACCATTTACCCCAGGAAACTGCTCCAGGTTCCTCCCAAATGTAAATATCTGGCCTTACAATATCATCACATCATGTCACCTGCCTTTCATGGTTTGTCTTATAAGGAGCTTTATAAACATAACCAATATTCAAAAGTATCTACACAGTATGTTTAATTTCAGAGTCGTCTTTTATTTTCCACAACCAGAATACCTTGAGAAGGGAATAATTAGTGATCTGCTTTGATTCAATGTCTCCTTTGAAATAGTACACCTACATTATTTCTCCAATTGGATAAAGAAATCATTCAGAAACCTGACTATGGGAGGATGCAAATCTAAAATCTGAGCTAGATTTCTGGGTGGTCAAAGGTTCATATCTCATTACAGAAGATGTTTGATATAAATATTAATATTCTTAAAGTGGTGATGGCAGTGATTTCATACAAAGGATGTTCATACTGGATTAAATATCAGACTCAAATTACCTGAGCCTCTGCATATACGGAGAATCAAATTCCATTCTATCCTGATAAGAAGAGCCATTCTGTATTTAGCAGGGTAATGTGGTCTGCTGCCTCTTTACCTAAACATACAACTATCTAATATATTACTATGGCCTAATTGCCTTGGCTAGAGGTAGGGCAAGAGGAAAGTGAGAGTTAATAATAATATCCTATACAAAATAAATTCTGCCCCAATAAATGACTATTTATTAAGCTCTTACTATGTGCAAACATGAGATAGATGCTCATTTAATCTTACCTCTCTGTACTCCATCTTCCCAACCCCCCTGAGGAAACTCAAGCACAAAGGGATTAAACTGCCTTACCTGAGGTTGGGTAACTAGGACTTGGCAATGGCTGTCATGAGGAATAAATGAGATAAAACATATGTTAAATGCCCATCATGGGAACTCACAGCTAAGCAATAATGGTGGCCATTGTTGCCATGAAGAAAATCAAACTCAGCTTACATCCACCGATTGAATTACTGGTACTATGTAATGTACTATGTACTATGTAATGTACTTGTACTATGAATGTACTATGCCTGAAGGGGGCTCCTGATTGTTGGTCACCTATGATGCCATTCTAGCTGTCCACACAGCAGGTTTGCACAGAAACGTGGCTCAGGCACATTCTTGGGTGGCTGGCAACACACGACAGAGAAGCAAGGACTCTTCCCATTCTGAGCCACGTGAGCCCGATTCTCTCCCAACAAACCAGAGTATCAAAATCCTTCAGACACTGCTGATGTCTGCAAAGCGGCACACCCATTAAAACTGTACCTGCCATGAATTGTTATGGAAGCATTCCAAGGCTAATTATGTGGAGGATTTTGGTAACTTCAAAAACCAGGATTACCAGCCTCCATAGCAGAGCCAATCCTACTGGGCGCTTTTGTGAAGAAGGAATGGAAATTAAGTATTCCTTTTCTGTTTCTTTCTAGTGAACAGAGGACTGTGTTAGATATTCTGTGACTAACTGCCTCTGTATGACAGGTAGAGTGACAAATGGACATATAAATCCAAAGAGGTCAAGGTAAGTATTTTTTTTTTTAATATTTTTATTTATTTCTAGGAGAGAAAGACAGCGTGACCAGGGGAGGGTCAGAGACAGAGGGAGATACAGACTCTGAAATAGGCTCCAGGCTCTGAGCTGGCAGTCAGCACACAGCCCGATGCGGGGCTCGAACCCATTAACCGCGAGATCATGACCTAAGCGAAAGTCGGACACTTAACCGACTAAGCCACCCAGGCACCCCTCAAGGTAAGTATTTTTAAAACCATTGCTTTCCAGAAACAGTCAGATAACTGCAGGTCAAGTAGAAAGCTTAGTCTGCCTACTTTGAGTTCTCCAACTCCGAAGAAGGTTCATGAGACCTGGGCTTGAGCCCTAGTTGAATCATGAACTTGATAATGACTTTGTGCCATGATCCTCACATCCGTAAACTTAGGCAGGAGACAAAATCAGAGGGTCCTGAAGCTCCACAGAACACAAATGCTAAGAAATGTTTCCAGGAGGCATAACTCAAAAGGGTTCTTCACAAAAATAAAAAAAAACAACCCAAGAGCAACAAAAAAACAGTAAATTAGGCTCATGCTTATACTCCTTTCTTAGAGAGTCACAATGCTAATGGCAGTATACTAGAGACTCTGAAATTCCTGTGGCAGACAAACCTATTATTGTTGCTCAAGTAATCATGTCCAAACTTAGTGGACTGTGACATAGAACACCTTTAAACATCTTGGGAAACTGGTAGAACACACTTTTAGAAATTCCCAATGATCCTGAAGGTTCCTTCTGATTCTGAATTCCATGATCTTCAAAAGGAGGAGTCCCTTTCGCCATATACGTTAATGGTAGACATACACCTGGGAACATCTTTCTCAATTCCTCTCCGATCCAATACTTAACACCTCATCATCTGTGGGGCTCACCATAGGAAAGGCTGCCCTCTCTACTTTCCTGCTACCAATGAGGACCGTAAAATATTTCCTTCTAAGCCCTCAAAGTAATCAGAAATAAGGCTTTCCGTGGAATGCAGAAGAAATTTTCTGAAACTAGGATTTGAGATTCTGGATACTCCTTCCCAGGTTATGGAGCCATCTGGCTTCATATTTCTCTCACTGCTACAAAGACTAATTTTTTGAGACCCCTTCACATTCCAAAGTAATATGATTGCATAGAGATAAGTTAAATAAAGTGGGGTTTTTTTTTAGTTTATCATAAAATCATCATCAGTGTATGGCTGATGCATTTAACAGACATGAAATCTCTGTGACCAAGCCAGTAGCCAGAACCAAATACACCAATTGTTTCCCCTGTCTTCCCAAAGCAGCCACAATGTTGGCTGACCCCCATAAGAAGTAAGTGCTGGAGTTTCCTAGTTGGAACTTCATCACCATGGCATAATAAAGCACGGCACTTTATCACCAACTGAGGTAACACATTTGTCCATCTGATTAAAAATAAAACACCCACTCCAAGAGTTGTTCAACTGATGCTATGGCCCATTGGGAAGGCAAATTAGATGTCTGCCATTGGATCTAATATGGGGGCCAGAGACTGCAGGGTCAAATGACCAGGAAAGATGAACCACTGACATACTAGTTTCCCCTCACAATTCATTTTCACCAGGTTCTTCTCATCGACCAGTTCTTTGCTCTCCCATGAGCTTTGTATCACCACCCACCATCACCATATTATAGCTATGTGCTTTCTAGGTGGTATTTCAGGGAATTTTCAGGGCATCCCTGTAAGACAGGCACTAGTGTCATCATTTTACAAGTAGGGAAACTGAGGAAGAAATAGGCTAAGTAACTTACTCAAGGTCACACGGGTAGGAAGAAGCAGAGCTAGGATTTAAAAGAGCAAGCCACCTCTCTTCAGTCTTCTCTCATAACTACCAGTTTCTAGAAGCCTTATTCAGCGTATTACCCTCTCCACATGTGACCACATCATCAAGGTCAAGTGCACACCTCACCTCCTTCAGAGAACACTTTTTCAGTGTTCTTAGCACCCCCCTCTGCACCCCACCCATCTCCTTTTCCCTCACTGCTACTCTCTCTCACTCACCTTCTCTGTCCTAGGCTGCGTCATGCTGATTTTGGGGTCTATGGCTTCTTTTAATTTTTTTAAAGTTTTTATTCCAGTAAGTTAACATACACTGTTAGCTTAATTTTTTTTTTTTTTTATTTTAATTCCAGTTTGTGTATGGCTTCTGATCTGACTGAGAGCCTCCAGAAGTCAGGGATCAAATATTACTTCTACCTCTGCCACAATGCCCGGCATAGTACTCCATGCATGGCACAACTTGCTCAACAGAAACCTGTTCAAAGATGAGTTCTCTGATGGGCTTGTGAAGGTACTGGACCATTGAGACCTTCCCATAGCTACCATATAAACACAACTGGTCCTGGAAGCCAAGATCCACAAGGAAAGAAATGTAAGTTACCTAGAAGAAAATGTTTATCACCAAATGACGTACAGGACTGAGACTTAAAAGTTATGTACTGATCGTATGAAGCAACCACATTTGTGTTGACATGAAAGGTCTGAGCTGCTACTTGAGATCTGGCCTAGGACATATATGGGCAGAAGCCTCTTCCCTTTGAGAGTCATCTCTGGCCATGAACGGGCCAAAGAAAGGAGGACGGTGGGGTGGAAGAAGCCATTATGGCTTTAATGGTTTAATCCACAGATATATGTTGTCAGCCTGGCCGGGCTCCAGGACACAGAGAACTGCCAGCGCAAGCCAACCACAAGCACATGCTCAGTTGACAGGCAGTGTAACAAGACACAGATTATATAACTGAAGGTAAGTGCAAAGCCCTCATCAAGTTTATGTTCCCTGGAGTCCCAGCCTAAAAGCAGTACCTGATACAGGCAGCATGTGGATGGATTTACACATACGTACACAGAAAGTCTGCACAGAAATATGTAGAAATGTGCTGGGGTTTGGGTTTTGCTTGGCACAGAGCACTGGCTGCAGGTGGGTGGGCTGTTCCAGGACACAGAAAGGAGACCTGATCCTGACCAAGTGCATCTTTCTTCTTAGTGTGGCCACAAAACTGGAGGACCCAAGTTGCCTGATTTGAATTCTGAGCGCCTTTGCTTTTCTGGAAGTTTTTCCAGTTGGGCTTTCTTCTTTAATGCCTTCAATTATCACAGTTCAGATGATTATATTCCCAGCACCTCCACCCAATAGCCGCAGAAGTTTGGCATTTCCTGTACCGACTAGAAAATGACCTGGCAGCAGGCTGAGCATAAGCCTGGCTCTTGAGCCTTTTTTTTTTTTTTCCTGATGCAGCCTTTAATTTATTTTTTCGTCCCCCCTCTCTCTAACTGCTAGGGAAATAAGAGATTAGTGCAGATGGATGGAAATATTTTTTCTGTCTCAGCATTTGCTGTCGAACCCAAATACTAGGAAGGTCCTCATATGGTGTCTTCAGCAGCATGGAAATGCCCTGATCCACCTTAGACTATAATCACCTGGTTCCAGAGGGAACGCACAGATCAAAGCTAGCTTTTCTAAGGATAATCTCTGGACACGGCACTAAGAGTTCTATTTGAGGCTATAAGGTTTCTCCCTCGTCCATTCTATCTTAGCCATTTCTGAGCTGCCCTCAGCACACTAGTACACTGCCTTGGATACCAGGACATGAACACTTGGCAACTATAATACGTCCACCTGCCCAAACACGGGTGTTGACATTCACAAATATTCACAGTCCCCGTAAGCCATTACTGAAACACCCACTAGAAAGGGGGATTTTGGTCTAAAAGGGTCTGTAGTCAAATGGGGAAAATATAAGAGTTGCTCAGAAAAACTGGTAATAAGATGCCAATAAATGGCACAATGTAGGTGTGACATGCATTCAAAGGGAATGAGGTGGCTGCAGGCGATGGTGAAGACAATATGGAGATGATTCCATTTACGGGCATGAAGAACAGATAAGGTTTTAAAAGGTGGGGAGAGGGGCGCCTGGGTGGCTTAGTCGGTTAAGCGTCCGACTTTCGCTTAGGTCATGATCTCGCGGTTCGTGGGTTCGAGCCCCGCGTCGGGCTCTGTGCTGACTGCCAGCTCAGAGCCTGGAGCCTGTTTCAGTCTGTGACTCCCGCTCTCTCTGACCCTCCCCTGCTCACGCTGTCTCTCTCTCTCTCTCCTAGAAATAAATAAAACATTAAAAAAAATAAAATAAATTAAAAAAAAATAAAAGGTGGGGAGAGTACTCCAGGTATGAGTGCATGCACCTCACACCTGCCATGCTTCCTACTGCCAGGACACCTATAAACAGTGGTCATACCATCTACCATCTCATTTAATTGTCATACTTATGAGGAAGATACAATGATCTCAACTGACACTCAGAAGAAACTGAAGCTTTCAGAGGGTAAATGCCTTGTCCCCAAGTTGAATAGCCAAAAGGGGAGATCAGTTTTCATTCTGGTCTGTGCTTTTGTACCCTAAGACAGTGAAGTTCGAAGTTCGAGTGAGCTTGTCTCACATGGGTGGTGATGGTGCAAGAGAGCCTCTGTTCATCACAATGCAGGCAGGGGACATGGGTCACAAGGCACTTTCCACTATGCAGAGATCTCACACAGGAACAGCAATGATGCAGAATGGAGGAACTGGGCAGTGGGAGCAAATGGTTGAAAACTGCCAAACTGGAAGAAATCTACAAAGGTTTACGTTAATGTCCCTGAGACCTAGAGCAATGAACCACTCCTGGGTGGTGCTGGAAAGGAAGCTGGCATCCACTGGTTTGCAGCCTCCTGGCCAAGAGGTTGTACTTACTTGTGAGGTTTCCGTTCCATTCCTCTGCTCCCTGCTCAGCTCACTTTGCCTATGATACCTCCCTCAGCTTCATGGGAAACCCTTTCTGAGCATCTTAATGAAGAGTTCTACCGAATGCTACAGAACTCAGCAGGAATGGCCCAGTTAGCTCTGCGAGCACATCCTGGGAGGCTCAGTGGGCAGTTGTGGATTTCAGCCCTGGTTAGTATGAAGCAGTTCAGATACTTAGGCATTCCAACTGCAGGGACGGGGATCCCTTGATGGGGCTCTCCTGCTAGGACAATCAAGGGAAGGTCACCAGTGGGGGGTTTAAAGTCAAAGATCTGTATCAAGTTATTCCTTACTCCCAACTTAAGGGAACAGGAAGAGAAGAAAAGCAAGGTAGATTCAGTATCTTCTATTTTCCGGCAACGCCCTACCCTCATTTCCTATTTCCACTCATGTAAACCTCCTAGAGTCTCGTGGGACAGGAATTATCCCATGTAACATAGACCATAAAGTCTCAGTAACTTGTTCATAGTCACACAGATAATAAGTGGTACAGTCTGGTTTGAAATAGAAGTCCATCTGACTCCCACTCCTGCATGGCTTTCATGCTCTGCTGAAGCATTTCTGGAGCCACTTGGATTATTTTTGGTAACTAAGACATTAATATGCCTATCTGGATAGGTTGAGGTATGGCCTCTAGCCAAAGAGGATACCCTTGAACTAGCCAGCGTAACTCACCCTCGGATTCAGGTTAGGTGAAGCCTAACCGGAACTCACCCTCGGATTCAGGTTTGGTTGGTGGGAGGTGGGATGAGGAGGCTTTCTGATTGCAGGAGGCTCTGGGGAGCTTCATGGAAGAGCCCCCAGCCCAAGGAAATGAGCCTTGACAGCCACAGTGTTAAGGACCAGGGTCAGGGTCAGAGGGGAGAGTCATTCTGCACTTTTATTCAGTCCCCTTCCCTGTGGTCTCATACCTGGGTCCCAAAAATAGAATAAAAGAGCTAGTGAAAACTCCCAGGGCCCAGGGAGTGTAAGGAAGGCAGTGCTGCCTTGTGGCGAGTGGAGCTAAGTGCAGCCAGCAGGAGTTGGGGTGCAGTGTCCTATGGGTGGAGAATACAGTGGCCTTAGTTTGCCAGGATCAGGAGAAACTAGGGGAGAAGGCTTGTCTGTCTCCAGGCACCGTGGAGGTTGGCGGCCTGTGACTGGCGGTTGGGAGGGCTGGTTTTAGTAACACAACTGAATCACCGTTTCGGTGAAGCAGTTATAAGGCGGTGGTGGGTAGGGAGAGGTCCCACTGGAAGTTCTTGGGATCCATAAAGTACACAAATTATATTGAATCATGCCACATTATGCCACAAAGGGGTGTTGCTCAGACCAATAAGAAACCATCTTTTTCTTCCTTTCTCCCTGTAGCCAGGATTTACTGAGTGTCAGCTATGAACCAAGCTCAGAATAGGTTCTGAGGATATGGAGAAAACTAAAGGACGGACCCCATCAGTGAGTGTTTTCCACCTGAGGGGAAATATAGAAGAGATGAGCAAATACACCACGAAAGTAAGTAGGGGCAGGTTGCTTTAGTCTTCCCACTACGGATCTCTCTCGGAGGCTGCAGCAACTCCTCCTACCTTTAGGCAAGTCTTTCTGGAAGCAGTGTGAAGGAGGTTCAAGACACAGAAGGAACAGGAGTGATGGCATTATGTGGTGAGGGACACTGGATTTCTAACCAGCACTCAACGCCATCCATCAGCCCCTTGCACAAGAGTGTCTTAGAGCCCTACATGAAGACAGCTCTCCAGGCCGATGCAGGCACCTCACCTACTACAGCAATTTTTATGCCTTCTGAGCACCAGCACTGCATTGCATCACACACGAGTGTTTGCAGTGTCTGACTTCACCTCTTTGAGCTCATGCCCCAACCTTCCTCCCTAGCTCAAATGTCAACATATTGTCACTGAGCGTATCAAATAATGGGACAGCAATGTCAAAGTATCAACTTTTCCTCACTTCTATTGCTTCTCTCACTGCCTAGTATGTGTCCTTATCTCCCCAGGGCCACTGGTGGTCAGGGCACAATCCAAATGCAGAACTGGTGATGACTTTTCACCCCCCTGGGCTTCAACTCTAAATCCTAGCATGAAGGAAATGTCTAAGGCTATAATTATAAGGAACAAGGAGAGTCTTAAAATGGTAGAGCTTAACATTTCTGTGCAAAAGATGGGACTAGCCCAACCTGAAGCCATTTTGCTTTGCTGAAAAACAAAACAATGTAATAACCGTGGTGACATCAAGGGGAATGTGTTCTCTGGAGAGGGCAGAAGCCTCTTTCACATTGATGAAGCTATTAGGATGCAAAGAGACTTGCATCTTAATTTCTCTGTTTGCAGGAACTTTTTTTTTTTTTTTTCACCAAGCGCTGGTTTCTTTTTTGTTTTGTTTTGTTTGGTTTTCCTCCCTGGAACACTACTTAAGCCACCCTTCCTATCTACTCAAAACCTGACCAACAGCCCAACCGATTTCACTGTGTCCCTGCCCAATCAAGCCAGTCCTTCCCCTGTCCACATTTTATCATTTAATTTATTTGCAGTCCTTTGCTGGGGCTGCTGTGACAAAGTACCTCAGACTGGGTGGCTCAAATCAGAGAAATGTAGTGTCTCATAGCTCTGGAGGCCAGTCACCCGAGATCAAGGAGTTTGCAAAGTTGAGGACCGTGAAGTAAGGACCTGCTATGGGCCTCTCTCCTTGGCCTGGAGATGGCCATCTTCTCCCTGTGCACTCAATTTATCTTCCCTCTATGTGTTATCTTATCCAATTTTTTCATTCTTATAAGGACACTAGTCATGTCAGATTAGAGCATATTTTAATCACCTCATTTTAACTTCATTACCTCTTGAAAGAGCCTGTCTGCAGATAAGGTCTCTCTCAGAGGTGCTGGGGATGAGGATTTCAACACACAGAATTCTGAGAGTACACAATTCAGCCCATCACAATATTGTACAGAGATGGCTTTCTGGAAGATGACTCTTATCTCCCAGCTAGTATGCAAGTTCTACCAATGCTGGTCATTTCCATTTTCACCAAATTTCACAGCTAGTTAACACACATTTTAAGTTGCATGAAAGAAGAGATTTTGTCTGTCTTACCAACAACCACTGTTTACTCTTAGAATAATATCTGGCACATGGTAGGAATGTAATAAATGCTGGATGAATGAATAAATGAGCAGAAAGTTACACACTGGGATTGCTTCCCTCTGACCTTCTATAGACCTGCTGTGCCTTTACAGAACAATCTGATCTTGGCTTCTACTCTAAGAGGGAACACTTGTATATTTTCAGTAAACCTGATATGTTCTAAATATGTTGCATCAGCCATGGAAGTAAGCACCTGCGAGCAATCCATCAGACAGTAAAAAATACTCTTTGTATGTGATTGAACAGAATTCTGATTATACAGTTCAGCTGAGGAAGTCAGTACAGACCAGCACCAATTTTCACAGGTCAAACACAGCGTAAGCACTTACTTGGGACTAAGATTTGTCCTGTCTCAAGTGCAAGGATTTTTCTTTAAGGCCATGCATCCCATGGCATATCTTTAGAATATTCCATACACTCCCCTGTCATCTCAGCAGAATGGTCTTGGAAGAATCCTAAAGCAATACAGTTCACAAAACAATTTTCCTGGGGCCCAATCTGGGCCACCCATGTATCTTCTACAGGGCATAGGTAAGAATTCTAATCAGTAGCAGGACCTGAAGGAAAGAATCTCTAAACCCTATTGTCACTTAAAATCTTTGCTACTTGAGTAACTGTATGTGGAGTAGATTTTCTCCAGAGAGTATGACATATAA
The DNA here is from genome assembly GCF_008692635.1 of Crocuta crocuta. Lineage (NCBI taxonomy): Eukaryota > Metazoa > Chordata > Mammalia > Carnivora > Hyaenidae > Crocuta > Crocuta crocuta. Next base: position 12,688,577 of record NW_027527920.1, on the reverse strand, counting down.
TTATTGATACACATATGCATATGTATTTATGCATGGACAGATGTAGGTGTATTTATATGCATGTGCTTGTAAACCTATGTCTTAACATACTGAAACTGAACTATGTGTTCTTTTCAGCCTCTACTTCATCATCTCCACTCCCAAATCTTAGCAATCAAGACAGCCGAGTGACTCAGGAGTCAGCCTCAACAAATGTGATGCCACCAAGTGGAGCTGGGGGAGGGACAGGCAGCTCCAGCGAAGAAGTGTCCGAGTCCCTGGATGTGTCGATCACCGTGATGTGCTGCTCTCTCCATCCAAAATGACTGATGGGCCGGTAATTTGTTGTTGCTGTTGTTTGGCATACATTTGCAGACACAAACTTGTTCACGGTTCCCCTGTTGAAAGCTCAACTATCTGAGTGCCATAGGAAACAGACTGTGGCATTTTAGCTGCTTACAGACTGGGTCATCCATAAAAGTTTAATTTTCTAAAAATATTCAGCAAGGTGCTTTTCCTGAATGAGATGGTTTCTGGCTCATCAACGTATTTATGTGAGTAAATAGAAGGAGGATCGGTAAGTCAGGAATCTAATCAGCTATCATCCAGTCCATCTGGTTTAATTAGAGAGCCCAGCAGTTCGCAGGCACCTTTTAGTCAAAGGCTTCAGAACCAGCTCCCCTAAGGGCGGGGGTGCTTCTGAATGTGGTTTCAAATGCTTGTCATCTTTCCTGCCCCCTCCGCCAGCCTCTTACTGGATTCCCATCACAGGACAACTTGAGACACATCACTGTGCATCTCCAAAGGGCATGCAAATGGAAGCAAATGTGACACAGGGGACACCACTGGATGTCCTTCCATTCATCTGCTAGGCATCAATTAAGCAGGCATGCAGTGCTATCTACTGTGTGCCATGGACTGGGTAAACACACTTGGACAAGCTCTGGTGGGGTTGACCAGTGTGTAAACAGATCATTTTGAAACCCTGAGGCTATACTAAGATAGTGAGGTAGCCCGGAAATGGTATCTGAAGAGGGTCTGAACAGACTATGGAATGATAATTGGGAGCAAATATGAAAAGAAGAATGAGGAAGGCTCCAGATGAATGGTCCTGAAACATGAACCAAAATTAGCTGGAAGGACTTGTTAAAATACAGATTGCTGGGCCCTGCCCTCAGATTTTCTGATTGAAGAGGTCTGGAGTAGGGCCAGACAATCTGTGCTTCTAACACAATCCTCACGGATTCTCACTCCATTGGTTTGAGGACCATATTTTGAGAATCTCAGCCCAGGCTCACACTGGATTCACCTGGGAATTTCAACAGCAACTGAACCCGGGGTTTCCTCCATAGAGATTTTGTTTTAATTCGTTTGGTATTCAAACTGGACATCAGATATTTTGTGTTTGGAGTTTAAGATTTTCAAACTTAAAGTTATAGTATGAAGAACTTTTTTTTTTAATTCCACCATTTGGAAGTAATTTGACTTGGTGTCCAATCACTCCCTTCTTTGCAGTATTTTCTTCCAAATGAGAATCTTCTCCAACATAACTGCCATGCAACCATTCAAATCAGGAAACCTACACTGATAGATTATGATCAAGTTTTGTCAAATGTTAGAAAACTTTTTTTTAATAGTAAAAAGCTCTGGAATTCAGAATTACCCATCACCTTTCATTGTCCTCTCTCTTTAGTTGTCTTCATTCTGGAAAGTTCCTCAGTCTTTCCTTAGCTTTCGTGACGTTGACACATTTGAAGATTACAAGCCAACAGTACTGTGGAAATGTTGCTCAGTTTTGGTTTGTCTGGTGTTTCCTCATGATGAGATTCAAGTTATGCCTCCCTGATAGGGCTATTGCAGCAGTGCCTGGTGCCTTCTCATGATCACCTGTGAAATGGCCCTGGTCTCTATTTGTCCTAATACTGATGATGTTCACTTTGGTGACTTGATTAAGGTGGTGACTGGCAGACTTCTCTACTATAAATTCACTCATGCTCCTCTCGTATTTGATCAGTCCTGTTTGGAGAGCTGTTTTAAACTATATAAGTATCCTGCTTATAATCACACTTTCAATCTATTCATTAGGTGATTTGTATCAGTATGAACTCATGCTATTCTATTTCATTCATGTTATAATCTGTCACTATCATGATCTGTTTGAGGCTCATGGGAGCCCTTCAATTTAGCTTTTTTTCCTTAATATTTCTATTTATTTCTAGGAGAGAGAGAGAGACAGCGTGAGCAGGGGAGGGTCAGAGAGACAGGGAGTCACAGACTGAAACAGGCTCCAGGCTCTGAGCTGGCAGTCAGCACAGAGCCCGACACGGGGCTCGAACCCACTAACCGCGAGATCATGACCTAAGTGAAAGTCGGACGCTTAACCGACTAAGCCACCCAGGCACCCCAATTCAGCTCTGACTCTTGTTTATTCTCAAGTTTGCAAGGTGGTCCTTTTTTTTTTTTTTTAAGTTTACTTATTTACTTTGAGAGAGCATGCATGAGTGGGGACAGGAGGGGGGGAGGGCGAGGGGCTGGGGGAGAGGGGAAATCCCAAGCAGGTTCTGAATTGTCAGCACAGAGCCTGACTCGGGGCTCGAACTGTGAGATCATGCCATGAGCTCAAATCAAGAGTTGGATGCTTAACCAACTAAGCCAGCCAGGGGCCCCTCTCAGATGGTTCTAATGTGCAGGTGAGGTTCAGAGCTACTCCCGTACCACAGAACAAAGCACTATACTCAGCAAGTCAATGAGCAAACAGAAGCCTCAAGGAACTGCAAAGCGTTCAGTATAGGTGGCAGGCAAGATGCAGATGGTGTGGCAAGAGATTCCATTTTTAGGGTTCCTCTGAGTCTAGACTACCTCATCATTATCATCTCCAACATCAGAGTCCTTACTCTCCACATACACTAGCCTATAACTCCACACATCTTAGAAATGTCATCTCACAGTGGAAAGCATGGGCTTCAGGGTAAGGGGGTTCGAGCCTGTTCCGACACTTCCTAGTTGTGTAAACGTTACCTGGTTACTTATTATGGACTGAATGTTTGTGCCGCCCCTCACCCAAAATTTGTATTCTGAAGCTCTGACTCCAGTGTGGCTGTGTTTACACAGGGGGCTTCTAAGAAAGTAAAATTAAATATAGTCCCAAAGGGGGGGCCCTGATCCTAGAGGATGGTGCCCTGTCAAGAAGAGACATCAGAGCTCTCTCCCTTCCCAGTGAGCATGCACAAAGAAGTCATCATGGGAACACAAATCAAGATGGTCACCATCTACAAGCCAAAAGAAAAGGTCTCAGAATAAAATCCACCCTGTTGGCAACTTGATCTTGGACTTCCCAACCTCCAGAACTGTGAGAAATAAATTTGTGTTAAGTGACCCAGTCTGTGGTTTCTTTTATGGTGGTCCTCACAAATGAAGACATTGATTATCTGATCTGTTTCCCTGGGAAATGCATACTAATAGTTCTACCTCCTGGAGGTCTTTTGAAGGTCAAAAGAGAAGAAAACAAAGTACTCAGTATGTAACTGGCTCTCAGTAAATGTCTACCAAGTGTTAGGTATTTGAACACACCTTGCACCTTCCTACTTCTATGCCTTTGTTAATACCCGGTTCAGTCCCCTACACACACAGTATGTGCAAGTCACTGTTCTAGGCTCTAGGAATAGAGAACGAAACACAGTGTTGCTTCAAGTCCAAAGCCAAGAGTGAAGGTGCTGCCCACTGCAGGCCTATGTGAGAAGTTGTTTCAAACTCCACTTGTTAAGAGCCTGGTTTCACAAAAGAAATAGGAGCTTTCTTTGGAACCTGTTTCACAGTATTGGGCTGCTGAGAAAATGAGTAAATCACAGGATTAGATCCAACAACGCTCCATACGCCACCTCCTTGGTTTTATTATATTCACATGGAAACTAAGTCTTCTCCCAGCTCACTGTAATTGGCTGGGATCCTCCAAACTAACTGAGGTCTTTCTGTTTTCCCCCTTGGTGGTCAGAAATGTTTTGCCCTCCATGTTGGTTTGAGGTACTAGACAATACTTTTAAATGAAAGTAACTTGAAAGCAATTAAGCAAAAATGGAAAGGCCTTGCTATGCCCCACCGAAATTCAGACAGAAGGACAAAAAAATTCCTGAGCCACATGAAATCATGACTTAAAGCAAGGGTCTAACTGACTCATGCTGGAAAAAACACAGTTATGACTTTATACCTCCTCTGAGGGTATAAACAGACAAGTAACAGCTTCTTCTTCTCCTCTTTTTTTTTTTTTTGAGAAGAACCAAGTTAGGATAAAGGAGTCCAAATAAGTTTGATAAGATACAATTTGAAGAATCTAAAGTTTCACCCAAAGTTCACACTGAAGGATTGAAAGGAACATCATGCATTAGAGGAACCTCACTTTGGCTCCAGTATTTTCACAGAAGCCCCTCCTCTGATTTCCCCTAACTCTCCAATTTTATCTCCCTTTCTGCTTTTCCAGATGTCCTATTGAATTCAGAGTTTTTGAGTAAGTCCCCTACTAGACCGTGAGCTCGTTAAGAGAGGGATTCTTGCTGGCAGCCCCAGGACCTGACGCGGAGCAGGTGTCCCTCCTGGTTTTGTGTGTTCCTAACTGCAGTGGGGGGCTGGACACATCAGAGAATGCAGCAGATATCCAACATTCAGCCTGGGATTCAGATGCATTGTGCTTTTCACTTTCTGCTGGAAATCCCCACTCTGTATGCTTTTTCTTAATATCTTTGTGATTCTTTTCCTCGTTCCATTGCAATCCTTAATTTTCTTTCTCTCCTCTTTCACCATTCTTGACCTCAAAACTAGCCTTTCTATTTATAGCCACCAACCTCCCTCTTCTTCCTTCCTTAAAGCATTTCTGCAGACCTCTAAAGCTCTTCTACAAATATGAGTGGTGGATTAAAGACCTCGAGGCGGCATTCATCTAATAGTCATGTTCACCTTCCCTGTAGCCAGTGAGAGTGTTAAGGAGACATAAACATGTTCCTTCAGTTCATGGACAGGAGTTGCTCACCCCTGACCGGCGAGAGGGCAAGGTGCTCTGACACTGCCCCTCCCGTCACCCGGCAGCCTGGGCAAAGGCAGTGGTTTTCAAACCAGGTCCCGCGGAACTTGAAGCTTCCTTGGTGGTACCCTTCTAGGCCAAGGAGAACAAGAAGGGCAGGAGAGATGAATGGATGAGGGTCATGCCTTAATTTATGTTTTACACACAGAGGCTCTACTTTTATCTGTCTTATAAATTGGAATCTTCTCTAGAAGAGTCCACTAGAAATAAAAATGGTTCCACCTTTGTGAATGTTCTACTGGAATGCTGGGAAAACAGCCAGTCAACTGGTTGAATGGTGGCAAATCTTTCCTTTAGGGTAGACTGGATTTGCATCTCACCAATAGCCAAAGGCCACTTGGAGCCCAGACTGGTGAAAAGCTGCATGAGCTCAAGGAATGATGCCACTGGAAGGTAAAGCAGAGATGACAGTAACAGAATCAAATGTAGGCTGTAACTATGACCTGAAAATACTGTGTGCATGTATGTGTGTAGCTCATGAGTAACCCCAAAACACATGTGTGATGTTGTAAAAAGTACACAAACAGACCTTATAAGGTGATGGCGTTGAAGCCTGGAGCTCATTCACAAGCATAAATTCTCCTGTTGGTTAGAAGTCTGGCTGTGTGTGTGTGTGTGTGTGTGTGTATTCACTTTTGCTGCTTTAAAATCAAAGTCAAGCATTTCACTACATAGTCTTTGGGAAAACAAAGCGCCTCACAGTGTTGAGTGTGGATTCAAACACTGCTCCAATACTTCCTGGCTGTGTGACTCCAGGAAAATTAGTTAACCTCTCTAAACTCAGCTTCCTCTTCTGTAAGATGAGAATGGTATTATCATTTACCTTGTAGGTTTTTGGGGGGATTTAAATGCAGTAAACCATGTTAATCCCTCAGCACAGGGCCGGGCACAGAGTGAATTCTCATCATAGCTGCTGCTGTGAGTGTTGTTATCCTCTGACCTGAGGACTCTCTAACAGAGCTGGCCAGCAGTGACGTAATTATCCCCATCTCTCTTCAAATAATAGATGAGGAACTGCTTTAATTGATGAAGAAGCATCAAAAACAGAGAGCTTTGCTAAAGCGTCCCATGACTCATGGGAAATCTGGGATTAGAATGAAAAGGGAAGCACTTTGGCAGCTGGGCATGGGAGGACACAGATTAAAGCCCTATGTGTCTCAGAGGGTGGGGACATCAAAAAGGAGGAGGGCAGGGTCACGGAAAGGAATGTGGAAGATGACCAAGTCTGAGAAAATTCTAAAATCACAGGTTCTCTGAATGTCAGGACAGGATCTAGGAGAACCCTGGTCCACACAACACAGTGCGAACCAGAGAGGTTAAGTCACTTGCCTAAAGTGACACAGCTCAGTGGTAGAAGAGCAGGATTAAAGCTCTTGTCTTCTGTTTCAGGGTCCACTGACTTTCCCCTGCCACTTGACCAATTTTACTTAGAATGGGCTCTGTCTGAACTTACAGGGCCAGTGAGGGACAGGCAGGGTGGCCGGGCAGCCTCAGCCTGCTGCTCTGAAAACGCTCTGATTTTTCAAGTCTGCGGCCTCAAAGCACAGCCCGTCGTTCCCCTGTCTCACCTTCTACTAAAAATGTTCACTCTGCAACTTGTAACAGCAGTGACCTCTGACAGACTGGCACGTCCCAGCTGTTAACATTATTCTGCTTACAACAGAAGTTGCCCTCAAGACCCTGTAGCCAGGCCCAGGGAGGAGGTGATGCTGTCAGGCCGGGGCCTCAAGAAGAACAAAGAGAAAAGTCATCTTGGCTCCAAGGGTCTGGGAACCGCCAACAGCTCAATGCGGCTTCCTGCAATTTCTTCCTTGTCTGTCTATGCGATGGAGATGTGACGCTGTGTCAGGGCTGCCCCGGGTGACCCTCCTGCCTGGAATCCCTAGCAGCAATGAGCTGAGAGGGGACACTGTACATGTGGATTTATTTTTAGCATTTCATATAGGACACTGCATTTCAAACTTCTTTTAATTGATTTCATCTAGTTAACAGACTGCTCCTTGAGTCCTGGGAGTGAGTCGCCCAGATGAAGACCCTTCTGGATAAAGTCTATGTGACATGGAAGGACCAATGCACTGGCCTACACCCTGGCCCCACACCACCAGCCCATGTAAGTAAGCACGGATTTGCCATTACTCACCTCCTGAATCCTATAATGGGCTTGGGTTCTTTCACATCCTTCCAGGCTGCTATTAAGGGAGGTGTGGAAGTAGAGAGACTCTACTGAACCCCAAAGCCACCCTCTTCACTGGCACCCTTTGCCAGCTCATCGTCATCAAGGCGCTTCACCTCTCAAGTTCCGTGTCTATACACAGGTAAATCTCTGCCTCATCCATCTCTTTCCTTTACTATCACCAGGTGATGCTGGCACAGAGCTCTCTGCCCGACCAAGGAAAATATCATCACCCCCTTGGGTAGCAAGGATGTTATTCACTCTCTGCTTTACTTGTGAAGCTTCTGAGTTACCAGCACCCTTAAGAGTCAAAATATGTGAGAGGCCCCTGGGGGGGTCCATTGGTTAAGTGACCAACTCTTTATTTCAGTTCAGGTCATGATCTAACTGTTGTGAGATCAATCCCTGGGTCAGGCTCTGTGCAAACAGCATGGGGCCTGCTTGGGATTCTCTCCCCGCCCCCCCCCATACACACACACACTAAATAAACTTAAAAAAAAAAGTCAAAATATGTGTGAAATATAATCTGGGGTTTCAGTTCTCTAAAAGGCCTCATTCATTTCAGGGGCACCTGGATGGCTCAGTTGGTAAAGCATCCGAGTTCAGCTCAGGTCATGATCTCACAGTTTTTGAGTTCAGGCCCCGCGTCAGGCTCTGTGCTGACAGCTCGGAGCCTGGAGCCTATTTCAGATTCTGCCTCCTTCTCTCTCTGCCCCTCCCCTGCTCCTGTTGTGTCTCTCCCTCCCTCTCAAAGATTTTAAAGAAAAAAGAAAAAAAGAAAAGGCCTCATTCATTCCGCATGTACTGAGCCTCTTCTTTGTCCCAGGAGAGTCTCTGTGCTCTGTGCAAGGCACCGGGTAGAAAGAAGTTACCAACAAGGCCTCCATGAAGCCTACAGATTAGTGGCAGCACTGTGTGACTTACATGCCAGGGACTAGGTCTCACACAGGACAACCTCCGCTCCTATAGCCTGGGGGTGAGGGGATCAAGGTATCAGTTTCCTGAAGGAGGGGAAACTCAAAGCTAGTTTGCGACAAGGGAGAAGGGGGCTGTCTTAGGCATTGAGAAGAGGATGGGAAAGGCTGGCGCGTCTGGCTGGACTTGGTGGACAACAGCGAGTCTGGAGACAGCAGGCCAACAAGGTGGGCCAGCGCCAGACTGCAGCGAGCCTGGGGGAGAGTGTGGGCATGGGGAGGACAGGGAGATTCAACCGGAAGAGCAAGCAGGTGAGGCCTCACTGTGGGGAAAGAGGAGGGAGGAAGCGGACAGGGCAGGTGAGCGCACATGCCCTGTGGATGCCCCTTGGAAGGTGCCACAGTGATCTGGGCAGGGAGTACGGAGACGTAAGCCAATGGCAATCTTTCATGCCCCACAGTGAGAAGACAGGCAGAGTTCACAAGTGAGGTCTGCAAAGACAAAGCGGGCAAACCAAACGCTGGATTCCTGCTCCTAAGTCACCTGGCCTGCTAAGTCCCTTCTGAGGCTAAGTCCTGACACCAGCAGGACATCTTCTTGGATTTGTCAGGCAGGTTTGTACAGACCTTCTGGAAGGAGTCTATCTCCAGTTTGCCCAACTCCAAAGAGTGTAAGAAAAGCTGACCCTCACAGCTCATCATGAAAAGCACTGAAATACACCTATGGGATCGTACCCTGGACACGTTCACTTTAAGTGTGTGGAATTGGGCCTGCCTTTGATGACACCCCATCCCCATCTAGGCTACGAAAGATTCTGGCAGCTCTTTTACTCTCATCCAGGAATGAGATGACAGCACGCGTATCTGAGGAATCAGAGGACTGTAAGAATGGATGGATGTAAAATAACTGATTCGGCGCAAAATGAGGCACAGCAAGTGCTGACACTTCTAACATGGTTCCTTGATTCTTACGTGTCTAGCATGTGTCCCCTCTTACCTCACTGTAGCCACCACCACTTATAAACACACACCCGCACACCCATGTACCCATCTTGGGTGCAAACTCAGTTAAGAGGATCGGCAGTGTGGGAGGTTTTCTTAGATCCCACGAAACCCGCCAGCCTCCTCGCCCCACCTCCAAGCAGGGCCTGGTCCTGAGTGATGAGATCAGCTGGAAGGGTTCAGGGAACCGCTCCTTTAAGGTGCTTTCAGAACATCAAGCCATTAATCCACAACCCAGCCCAGGGAGGCAGACGGAGGATCACAATTTCACTAATGAGACTGCTGAGTGTGGCCGGTGGTAAGTGGGCTGGGCCAGGGTGGGCAGCAGCAGGAGGGGAAACAGAAGCCTCAGCTCCCTGAGCCTGCCTCACAGCAAAATCCCTGCGGGACTCATTCCTTGGATGGTCCAGATTCTCACCCAGTACTTTCACCAATCTCTCTCCTTCCTAGAGCCCCCCTACTCTCCCAATTCCCACCCCCAGGAAAGTGGAAGCTGAATAGGTAGGGAACAGTTCCTACTCCAGGAGATAAGGTGTTCAATAGAAAAACCTGCACCACTGCTGAGCCTCAGCTGTGTCATCTGCAACCATGAGCAGTCAAATGAAAGAGTCCCGCCAGATGTCTTCAGGCAAATGCACATCAGAATAAAGCGGGTACTGAAGATCAATTCTGTGATCCCCACCCCTTCTGCTGGTCGGTCTGAACAGCCCAGGACTGCTACCAAATGCAGCCACAGTTCCAATGTGCCATTTGGTGTGATCACATGCACGTTCTCTCTCACATTACGCCCGCTGAAAATGGACAAGCAAATGTTAGCACAGCAACCCGGGGCCATTCCCAAGTCCTTACTCGGATGCAGAAGAGGAAAGGAGGTAATAATCTCAGGAGGAGACCCCAGTAGGCATCTAGAGGGCAGACCCCTACCTTTGCCCATCGCCACTGAAATCCTGGTCCTGGTGCGCTGGGATTACAGCGTCCCCCTC
>NW_027527920.1:12600426-12678443 GCF_008692635.1 Crocuta crocuta | reverse complement strand
AGCGTCCCCCTCTGCCCCTCCCCCCCCCCACCCTGGAGCCAGGCCTTCTTGCTTAGGAGAGAGGAAACCTCGCAGTTCACCACCACTGCCTGCAGCACACCATTGCCTTGGAAGTGATCCTCACACCCACCCCAATTATTTTTTGTTGAGTCTCCAGCCATGAGTCTCTGCTTGGAATTTAACGTCACCTCTGCTTAAGCAGCCATATTGTCCTGGGTTGCCCAGGACAATCTGGTTTATGCCGGCTGTGCCAGCATCCCATATGGTTAGTGCCCACTTTCATGCTCAAAAGGGTCCTATGTGGACAATAAATAATATGGTTACCCAGGTTCTGCCAAGTTGTTTTCAAAATTTGTTAGCAGGAAGGGAAAATACCTATAAAACCATCAATAATTACATTGTAAGATGATAGTTTCCACTATCATGAAGATGGGAAATTTTTGCCCAATCATTACTGTACATTTAGTGGAGAGGGGACAGTAAATGCAACTTAGTATCTTAAGATTATATAAACAAGAACAGTATTCGGTATGCTTTTTAAAAAAACAGATGTCAGTTGTCAGCCTAACAATAAAATTCTGTGTTAAAACCAAATGAATGTTCGTTCATGCTCATTTAAAAATATTCTATGACAAGTTTTCTTGTGTTTTGAGAAAAAAGTCACACAACATAAAATTCATATTTTAAAAAGGCCCAATTCAGCAGTTTTTAGTATTCACAGTTTTGTACAAACATCAAGACTAGCTCCAGAGTATTTCCATGACCCCCACAAAAAAAACCCAGAGCTATTAGTAGAGTGTCCCAATACCCAGCAGCAACTCAGTTACTCTCTGGACATCTTGCATAAATGGAATCATACAATATGTGACATTTCAAGTACGGTTTCTTTCTCCAAGCACAGTATTCTGAAGGTTCATCCGTGTTGTAGCATGTGGAGATAGATCATTCCTTTTCATAGCTGAGTAATATTTCATCGTGTAGATAATCTACCTTCAGTTTATCATTATTAGCTGATGGACACTGGGTTTGTTTCTACTTCTTTGCTATTATAAGTAATGTTGCTATGAATATTCATCTACAGGTTTCTGTGTGAGCACATTTTCAATTTTCTTATGTGTATACCTAGGAGTGCAATTACTGAGTCAAATAGCAATTCTATGTTTAACTGTTGGGGGTACTGCCAAATTTTTCCAAAGAGGTTAGACCATTTTACATTCCCACCAGCCATGGATGAGGATTCCGATTACTCCATCCTCTTTAACAGTTGTTATTTTCCGTTTGTTTTCAGCAGAGGCATTGCCAACATAGTGGGTGTGTAGCGGTATCTTATCATGATTTTGAATCACATTTTCCCTAATAAATGCTACTGAGCATTTTTTCATAGTGGTCATTTGTTAATCTTCTTTAGAGGAAAGTCACATCTTTTGCCCCTTTGATTTAATTGAGTTGTTTTTTACTGTCGGGTTGTGTAAGTTCTTATATATTTTTGGATATTGCATCCTTATGAGATACATAACTTGCAAATCATTTCTATTTTTTGGGTTGCTTTTCACTTTCTTGATAGTATCCTTAGCTGCACATAGTTAATTTTGATCTGATCAGGTTTCACCGAGTTTTTTCTTTTGTTGCCTGTGTTTTTGGTGTCATATTTAAGGAACCACTGCCTGATCCCAAGCCATAAGATTTATACCTATTCTCCTTTCTAAGAGTTTTATAGTTTTATCTCCTACGTTTAATAAGTCTTTGATCCATTTTGAACTAATTATTTTAATGTAGTGTGAGGTAAAGGTCCACAACTCCATTCCCTTGCACCTGGCTATCCAGTGATCCCAGAAACACGACTATTGTCTCCTCACTGAATTCTCTTGACACCTGGTTGCGAATCAGTTGATCACACACGTAAAATTTATTTCTGGACCCTCTATTCTATTTTATTGGTTTAAATGTTTGTCTTTATGCCAGTATTATCCTGTTTTGATTACTACAGCTTTGTGACAAATTTTCAAATTGGGAAGTATGAGTCTTCCAACTTTATTCTTCTTTTTTAGGGATGTTCTGGCTATGTACCTTGCATTTCCATATAAATTTCTGGATCAGTGTGTCCATTTCTGTGGGAGAAGCCAGTTGGAATTTGATAGGGATTGCAAAGAATCTGTAGATCCATTTGGAGAGTACTGCTGTCTTAACAATACTGCATCTTCTGACTCATCAACAAGGGACATCTTAGTTTCAAAACTTTTTTTGTAACTCTCAGTATGCAGGACATACATTACCTTGGTCAACTTTATTTTAAGTATTATCTTCGATGCTATTGTAAGCGGAATCATTTTCTATATTTCCTATTTCTCTGTTTCTAGTTTGCAAGTAACACCTGCAAAAATAATGAAGCACTGCATATAGTAATGAGTGGTACTCAAAATACAGTGCACTGGTCAGAGCTGACCTGCAAGCCTGTTACCGGTTCCAGACAAGGTTAAGCACAGAAATTGAGAGTAGAGTTTAGAAACATATAGCACTTTGAAAATGGGGTGCATCCCCTCCAAAATGAAGTCCTGTCTGTAAAATTTAATAATCAATGTGGTTTTGTATGTCTTTTTGTATTATCTCATTTTTTCTGATAATTCATTTTTATTGTGTTCTTTTTTTGAACAAAAGGTATTAATCAGCAATAAACTAGAAGGGGTGGGGGAACTAGTCCTTCATCACAAATAGCTTGGGAAGGGCTAGTTTAGACAATCTATGCTACTTGGTTTGGGAAATGTAAGGTCTAGGTCACAGTTATGTAAATTCAGATTTGGAGGAAGAGAAATCACTATGGACTATGGTGGTTGAGCAGGATTTATGGAACAAGAGAGTTATATTGTTACTGATTATAGGGGAAAACCCCAGAATCAAGTTTCCTAAGATTTGCAAATAAAGTGTGTGTGAATTCTCCTATACTTTTACATCTCTCTTGTGTGAATATAGGCATCTCTTTCTTTTATGATGGGTAAAATCAGGAATTGGATTAAAATCTTTTAATTTCCTCTCTGACTCCAAAGTTGCTTAAATAAAGGCTTTAGAATTTAAACAGTGATTGGTAGAATCTTCGAGTGAAAGAGAAAACGTAAATTAAGTGTCTTCTCATTTTCAAAATTAGAAAAGCTTGCCTAAGAGAAAGTAGAACTAAATTAAAATGTTTGGCACTGAAAGTAATCAGAATATTTGATCAAATTGAGAAAACCTAAATCCTTCCTGAGCCCTAGTACCTGTATTTTCAAAAGCCATCATCCTGTTTGGAAATGGGGGAAGACAATACTTATTTCCTATGTGAAAAATTAATCTTCTGCTGAGGCTAGGCAAAGAGCTTGCCTTGACATGTTTTACTCCAAAGCAGGGGGTTCTTCAAACATCAAGAATTTACATAAAGCTTCAAATTAAAACACGGACTCACTAGGTGTTTAAATTAAGACACAGGCTCACTAGGTGGCAATTCAAGGCTGTTAGGGGCAGGGCGGTGACTTCTGTTCAAGCTCGCTCTGCCCAGTGACACACTGGAGTCTTTGAAAGGCTCAAAAAGTGCTTGGATCATAAAACACATCACATGTCACGGTTGCTGTTACTGATGTGTCCTGGCCTTGAAATGCAGGACAACGTTCTCAAAGCTGGGTGCGTGCAGGTCTGCAGGAGCCAGAAGGGTTACATAAGCAGTCCAAGTTCTACTTTTCCCTGAAACATCTGCTCTGTCTTAGTGGAGGGGGACACAGAAGTGCCCCAAATCATCCGGACTTCCATTTAGCACAATCCTCAGACTGAGTGATTAAGGCACTTAGGCTTCGGCTACTTCTAATGTGCAGAAATGCCAAATGTTCCTTTAGCGGAGGCTAAAGGAGCCTCTCCACGGAAAGACGGTAATCATATGAAAAGGGACAGGATGATGCTGGCGACATGCTGTGGTCACCTGGGGAAAATGATGCTCTGAACAGATTTTTAAGACTGAAGACTTGGGTTGTGAGGTCTCATTATTTCCTCCCACTCCACACCGATTATGTTTCCGTATTGTTGGGCAATGGCACTGCCCTCTCCTTTGCCTCTGCCTCCCCTCGCCTGAAGGATAGTCTATCTAATCACGGCTACCCAGGAGAGACTCATGGTCTATCCAAGTCTGCTCTTCTTCAAGGTCCAACTCAATTTCTACCTCTTCTATAAAGGCTTCCTTCCAAAACAGTACAGAGTGGGAAGAAAACCATGGGCTTTCAGGTTGACCAGACCTGAGGTGGGCAAATTGCTTACCCTCTCTGAGTCACAGATGCTTCACTGTAAAATGCTGGTTTGTTCTGAAGACTGGAGATACAAAAACTGGTGAGGATTCAGAGTTTTAGTACTCCAACCATCTATTTGGCTGGAGCCCTCCTCTCGTGAAAATCAAAACACAAGAATCAGACCTACCTCCTTCAGCATTTGTATGCTGTGTGCAATAATGCAGAATTTTTGGCCTTATCTCCGTAAGAATCCTTAGGGGCTGGGACCATATCCCACATCTCTGAAGCAGAGATTCTGTTATAAGGAGTGTCCACGTATAGGGCAAGTGCTTTCTGATAGGTACTAGGGAGTTTTCACTTAATTCCCCAAGTGTTCCTGAGAAGAGATTTTTACCTCCTGCTTTCACATGAATAAACTGAGGCCCAGAGTCATGGGTTACTTCCAGAGGCCACACAGCAAATAATTAGCACGTCTGGCCTTGAACTCAAGCACTCTCCAAACAATACATGCAGTAGGTACTCAAGGGCAAAAGATTGACTGCCTGATGAGCTGGACTGCATTCATAACCCTCACCACCAACCCCATCACAATGCAGTCTTTCCCCCATCACATCTTCACCTGCCATCCACCTTCCCACCCTGGCTCTGCTTTCACACGTGCTGTTATGCTGAGTATCGGCACAGGGCTGTACAGCTCTCAAGGACCAGGCAGTCAGCAAACCATCTTTCCAGGGGCAAGTAAGTGGTAAGAGTGAGAACAAGGTGGCAGACAGAACTCCCAAGCACATTTGGAGAGTTTAAAAGGGCGCCTTGGAGACAGGAGACACTGTGAGCAAATGACAGATTCCCTATTTCTATAATCAAGTAGAAATATTAATTCCCCTGGGGGTGGAAAATCAGGAGCAAATACACTGGCTATCAATCACAGCATGCTAATATCAGGGAGTCATATTTGATGCTTCTGGAAATGAACTGATAACCTCATAGGTCAGAAGGCAATTACTTTCATTCAGCTCAGGAAACGCCTATTTTTCAACCAGTGAATGCACTATTTGGGGACTTTTGCTGTTCTGCCTCTGTTGGAAAGAATATATAAAAGTCATAGCCAAAGGCAGAACACTTGCCTCACTGACAAACAGCCTATCGACCATGGTAAATCCTCTGTTGCTAAACTATTAGAATTATGACTCGCTGCTTCCTTGGCAAATGCCTGCCCTAGATGAAGTGCTCCAGACACTGCAGCTGTCTCTGTCCTTTCCCACCCCTCTAGGATGGCTAAGGCCACCTGAAAACACTCTAAGCAAGTTACACAATGTGGTATAATAGGCACAAACATCTTAAGGGCAGACCTAGACTTATGTACTCCAGATGCACAGAAATGGGCATTTGCATCCATCCCTCACTTCCACCCACTTCTCAGTTCAAAATGCTATTATCTCATTCAAGAGGTTATGGAATCACCCAGAAAGAGAGGAGTGAGAAATATAGAATAAACAAATATGTACTGTTTGAGTGCCTACTGTATGCACATCACCCAGATTTAATCCCAGTAACTTTAAGGTGAGGTATTCTTGTAGTATTCTTTATGGAAGTGCAATCCACTTACTATACAATTAAGCCAGTATACAAGTCAGCAAAATTAATATAATCACAACATTGGGCAAGCTCTCTCTCTGGTTTCAAAACATTTTTATCACTCCCGAAAAATGCTCCATATCTGTTAAGAAATCATTGCCATTCTCCTATCTTCTTGTCATTAATCTGCTTTCTGTGTCTATGGATTGGTCTATTCTGGATATTCATATGAAGGAAGTCCCATAATACGTGAACTTTTGTGTATGGCTTCCTCCTTCACTGGGCATAGTATTTTCAAGTTTCATCCAAGTACTTTGTTAGTTTATGGTTGAGTAATGTTCCATTGTATATACATGCCACAGTTTGTTTGCCCATTCATTAGCTGATGGATCGACCTTTGGCTTTTATGAATGATGCTGCTACAAATGTTCATGGGTAAGCTTATGTGTAGACATATGTTTTTGTTTCTATTGTACATGTGTAGAAGTGGAATTGCTGCTCTAAGACTGCTATACAATGGGGAGACTGAAGCTGAGAGGGAAGGCACCCTGCCCAGGATCATTCAGCTTAGTGGCAAAGCCAGGATTGGGACCCAGGTCTACCTAATTCCCACTAGTTCAGCCACTCAACCTAGAGCTTCTTGAGCTAAAAGTTCACTGAATAAT
Organism: Crocuta crocuta; assembly: GCF_008692635.1. Taxonomy (NCBI): domain Eukaryota; kingdom Metazoa; phylum Chordata; class Mammalia; order Carnivora; family Hyaenidae; genus Crocuta; species Crocuta crocuta. Next base: position 12,671,962 of record NW_027527920.1, on the reverse strand, counting down.
TATTTGGTAGAGCACTATTACTTTTAACCTCAACTCAAACACCCTCAGGTCATATGATTAATAACACTAATTTGAACTCATAGAAGCAAAAGTTTCATTTAGTTCCTGCTGAGATCTGAGCTTTTTGTTTCCCAGGCAAATCAATAGCAACAGACTTTATCCTGTTAGATCAAATATAACTTTTATTTTAAAAAGCTCCAATTATGCCCTAATGCAGAGTTTATACACTCAGAGGGCTTAATTAAATAATAAATGAAATTTTAATTTGACAGTTAATAGTATAAAAGTGTCAGGACACTTTGGAATTAGTAAGGCTTGTGTGTGATTTTCTTTTTTCTAAATTAGTCATTATTTTAAAACATACTTGTCTTGCACTATCACTGGGTAGTAATTCAGTCACTAAAAGGTAGAAAGTGAGTGAATTTCTACTCGTGTGCTTTTTCCAGTAAACTGTGAAAACAAAATAAAAAGTAAAATATAATGGTGAGTCCCATACACTGTTAAGAAGTGGTTCAAATTCCTTCGAAGCTCATTATTCCTGGATAAGAAATGGCTGATTAAACAGCCAGCACACTTATCCTGAACATTCATCGGGAATGTAAAACTGGCAAGATAGTAATTCTGGCAGGATTTAGGTTCTCTGAATGAGGTAACAAATACTTTTACATGTATGTAATTTATGTGTATACAAAGTTATTTCCTCACAAAACTGTATGTGAATACACCCAACCTTGAATATCCACTGACAGTATGAGCAAATTTTCCAGGCTCTCCCCAAAGCAAAAATACAGGGACCATTATTGCAATGTACTCAACACCTGAGGGTAGCAAGCACTATGTGTTATAAAGAAGTTAAAAATAAATGGAATCTCAAAATATGATGAAGGTAGAAATCAAATTATAAATCTTAGAGCTACTTACCTAAATTGAGTTACATACGACTATGTAAAATTGCTCCATGTCACCAAATCTCAGGTGATCCTTATCAATGTTATGCCTACTAAATAATCCAATGTTTTCAAATTTGTGAGAAACAACCTCAATTATGTTCATGTATTCTGTAACTATTGGATGTTCACTGTAAAAATAAAAATTTTGTAAATGAACAGAAAGCCTGTTGAGAAGACATCAATTAAACCCCGGAGATAACTACCCCATTCTTCCCAGAATCAAGTAGGAAGAGAGGAGACTTGCTGTAGTAAGTTGACTTCTGTGAAGAACGAAACTAATAACACCAATAAAGCAAGTAGAAATGGATGGATGGATGGATGGATGGATGGATGGATGGATGGATGGATGGATGAAAGACCAAAGACAGAATAAAGTTTAAAACTACAGACTGGGTAAGGGGTGTTTCAATGCAGGTTTCAAGGAGATTGTAGGCGTGGATTAGAGTGGATAAGAAACGACATTTCTGATCATTCTAGACATGTAAAAACTAGCCTGGCAGGCAATGCATACCAAAAGTCCTAAAATTTTTTAAAGTTTTTGTGTTCCAGTAATACTATACCTGAGTTTTTCCTGATAAAAAAATGACTCCAAAAACGATGAAAAAAGTTGTAAGTAGTAAAGTTTGTAAAATATAAATCCCACCGTCATTTAAAATAGGAAAACGTTAGAAACAACCTAACGGTAAAAAATAACAACTGAAATAAATTATTAATACTAAACATTTAATAGGAATAAATTAAAACAAATAATGGAAAAATGGGAGGAAAGTCATGGAAAGTAAATAAAATCAAGTCTTTGGACTCCAGAGAAGCAGCTATAAGACAGTGTTCAGTGAAATGGATGAGTCTAAAAAAATATGCAAGTACTCTAATATTTGCTTTTAAATATTATTTTCTTAGGAAACACAAGAACTTCAAACTGGGAAGAAAAATGGATTCCTGTTGGAGGAAATGGCACCTAGAAGGCCCATGGGTTTGGGATGACGGGAGGAAAGGGAAGACCAAGAAACTGGACTGAGACAGAAAACTCCTTCCAACAGGATGTAGTCATACTCACGTGTGGTTAAGACCTGAGCCAGGAGGAAGTTAACCTAGGCCTCCACAGGGAAGCAAACCACAATCCTCAGGCCTTTTGTTGTGGGGAAGGCTCTCAGTCCTCAAAAGAAGACAACACAGTCCCTACAATTGGAGGACTGAGAAGTGAAGAGACATCCTCACTCAAGGAAATACAGCAGATACAGAAGGGGGTGGCACAGGGCGGGCGGGGCTGGGAATAAACTAAATTCACAGCTTGATTCCAAACGCCTGAAAGGAGAAGGCCTACCAAAAGGTTTTTATCTGAAACCACTAATTCTGGAACAAATTGGTCAGCCACCTGCAAACCAGTGCTATGGAAAAATCTTTTTGGCTGAGAAACTACTGTCTGTCATATCCCCAGGCTCAGGGACTCGCATAGAGCAAACTCTACAGATGAAATCTAGAAACTGGGGAGCTCCAACAGAAATTCCTGGAACAATCAAGGCATTCTGATCAGCCATCCTTGTGCAAGCTCCTCTCACACAGTCACCCCGCTGCTGACCTCTCTTCTTCCTCACAACTCTGTCCTAATCAGCTCTGGAGTGAATAACCCATAACAGTAAATATGGATTCCCATGCATCTCCAGGCAGAAGGCATTATACATTCATGGAAAAGACATTATTTGTCCATGGCAGATTTAAACCCACTGCAACATTGCTGGCCCCCACCATATTTGCTATGTGTTCATAATTCATCAAAATGTTCTCACACATTTCAGCAATTAAGTAAAATATTTCTTTGTTCCATAAGGAAACAAAGGAAGATAGTACTCACAAAGCTATGGTGTACACCCAACCCAATTTTTTGAAACCTTCCATTTTAAAATACTTTTGAGATCTACAGAAATATTGCAAAGATACTACTGAGTTCCCATATACCCTTTAAACAGCTTGACCTAATAAGTAACATCACATATAACCATAGTACATTCACTAAAACTAAGAAACCAATGTTATTAATTAAACTTTAGACTTTATTCTAGTCCTGCCAGTTTTTAAAAAAATATTTATTTTTGGGAGAGCACAAGTGGGTGAGGGGCAGAGAGAGGCGGGGAGAGGATCATCAGAAGCACACTGTGCTGACAGGCTAATGGCAGTGAGCCGTGTAGGGCTCAAAGTCATGGATGTGAGATCATGACCTGACTTTAGTCAGACACTCAACCGACTGAGCCACCCAGGTGACCCAAGTCTTGCCAGCTTTTCCACAAATGTCTCTTTTTCTTTCCAGGGTCCCATCAAGAACCCACACTGTTTTCAGTTATTCACATCTCCTCATTTTCTTTTTTTCAATCACTGACAGTTTCCTTGTTTAGTCTTTCTTTGTTTTGCATGACCTTGATACGTGAAGAGTCTCTCAGTTTGGGTGTGTCTGACATTCCCTAATGATGGGACTGAAGCTACAGACTTTGACATATATAGCTTAGAGGTCAAGTGCCCTTCTCATTGTATCTTATCAGGGGCACAGAATATTAACATATCAACATCACTAGTGATGTTGACCTTGATCGCTTGTCTAAGGTGGTGTCTAACAACCTAACTCTACTGCCACACAGAATTGCCAGATTTAACAAAAACACAGGACATAAAGTAAGACATACTGATACTAAAAAAAAGTTATTTCTTTTTTATCTAAAATTCAAATCTAACTGGCCACCTCTATTTTATCTGGCAGCTCGACTTTCAGGAATCAACTACAAAGAAAAGAAAGCCATAAATGTTTACTAAGCCCCCTATCTTGCCCATGGGACTCTCTTCACCCCATTTCCACAGGCACCCCTTGCCCCAAAGCCTGCAGTATAGACAGGAATCCTATTTAATGCTTATGCCAGCAATCCTCGAACTCTAATATCCACTAGAATCCCTTGGAGGGCTGGGCTCTACCACCAGAGTTTCTGACACGGGCAGAAGATCTCGACAACCTCTGCATGACAAATCTGCCATTCCAACTCAGCTTGGGTGGGTGCTGATGGACACAACACACTTCCAATGTACGTATGACTCATTCATGATATGGAACAGAGATTAGTCAGGCCCAGATCCTCCCACCCCTGTAAATCGCAATCCTCTGTTCCTCAGGGCAGGTGGGGACACGAAGTCTAGGATCTAGAAGCAGAGCTACAGTGGAATGATTTCCCTACCCTGTGGCTGCCTCAGGTGGTGGCAGGGTTCAAGTTGCTCTCATCATCATCTACCCATCTGTGGTCTCACCTTGTCTCTTAGTTAGAGTCTCTGACACCAGGGACACACAGCCACTCACGCAGGTTGTGGAGATGTAGAATGGCATGTGTCTGAAAATCAGAATGCAGGGTTTCATAGAAAAAAATATCGTAGGGACTAAGCAAGTCAAAACTCTGTGCTGCAAGAAAAGTCTACTTTGGGCTGGTTTGGGTAATACTAACTAATACTTCGACACTGCCCCCACAATCCTTACAGGAAAAGGCTTTCTTGGATATAAGCAAACAAAAACCTTTCAAGTGCTCCAGCACAAGTTGGTCTATAAATTGGAGGTATCTCACCACCACCTTGATACTCTAGTTACTGAGCTAGTGTAAAACGGAAGGCATGGGATTCTGGTCAAGGTCTCCTGCAACACTTACCTATCCTCGGCATCAGTTACCCGACAATGAAGTAGTTGGTTACTACAATATTCTCTCGCTCTGTTAAGCTCAGCTCCTACATGGGTAGTGGTAACTTTTCTATGTTGAAAAATCACACTTGCAGGTCTTTGAAAATGGCTGGTCGGTGCATACTTCTGGCATGTACCTTATGCCAAGCATCCCATCAGTCACTGCATACCCAGGATCTCATTAATCTACACATTATTATAAGGAAGGTGTTAATGATCCCCTTTCACAGCCAGGCCAAGTAACTTACAAAACAAGTTACAAGTCAGAGATCTAGCTTCAGAGATCTAGCTTTAGACATGCCTTTAAATCAATAACCCATTTAATTTTCATTCAACCTAGTCCAAGTGTTCGAAAGGACTTAACTTCAGTCTCTTAAACCACCAGGAAGAGCGTTTGGTATTCTTAACTAGGTAACAACAAATATTGCAACCAGTAGTCTGGTTATAATGACAATTGAGAAGCTGGATTTCTGTCTAACAACAACAACAAAGTGATAAAACATTTTCCACTGTAATAGTCCCCTAGATATAAAACTTTCAAAAGGAAATAAAATACAGTATCTAAGAGTCCTAAGACCCATACAAGAGGGGACAAAACCTTAGTGTCACCCTCATCTGATTTAAGCCTACCAAAAACACTTGGTAACACATTGGGTTAGTAAGGTAATCAATGTATGTGTGTATGTGGGAGGGGGAATCCAATATTTTGTTTGTATTGGACAAAGAGTTATTTCTAAAGGTCATCTTAGAGAAAGAGAAGTCACTAAGAGTGGTTATCTAGCCTACGTGGCATTGATTTATTTTGGAGCCACAGATCCAAACAAACGGGACAGAATGGAACATTACCGATTGTGACAGGAATGAACTAGGGTCTCTCATCATTTCTTCTTTATATTCTGAAGGCTTCAGTGGCCACAAGACTTCTAGGCTTTCAGCATGAGTGTCCCTTAGCTTCCTAGTTCCTATTCTTGGGCCACTTCATTTCTGGACCACAGTTGCTACAATCCACCATTCCTGGCCTCATAAGGTTCTGGGCAGAAGGATGGGATTTCATCCTGTCAAATGCTCCTGAGAAGACAGAAGGAACTAAACCCCAAAAAGGCAGGGAGAGCCAGAGATGCATGCATGACGCGGGAATGCACGCAGACCCCATTCTTCCAGGGAGCATGCAAGGGGTGGGGGTGGTCAGAGAAGTGCTGCAGGTGGCGTCGTGATTAGAATGAAGACATCTCAACACATGTCTTATTTTGGGTCCCTCCATGCCCTGGCCCATTGTATCCACAGGCCTGAATGAACTCACAGGCCTCCTTGAGGAAGCCAACTTTATCACCCTTTTGAAGACCCTTCGTTTTAACAAGTGTGGTTACCCCATTGGGGCACTGGGGTGTCAAGGGCCAGAAGCTTTAAAAAGGGAAAGAAAGGGAAGAAAATCAGGAAGTGGTGTAACAAAGGCCTAATTATAAGGGAGGAGTATCTCTCTATAGACAGGTCACTGGAAGGATGCCAAGGGCTCTCGCCACATAAAGGAAAAGATGGTTATAAAAAGATTTTTTAAAAAAAGAAAGAAGAAGAAGAAAGAAGCATGGCAGTGGAGACTGCAAGGGGGAGGGGCAGAGAATAGGGAAATGAATAAGAATAATGACTTAAAAGCTTTTTTTTTTTTTTTTTCTGGTTCTCTGCTTCCCTTTCTGCAGATGCTCAGCTGAGCCAGTGCAGCTGGCTCCCTGACAAATGTGGAAAAATCAGCCAATTTGAGCTGGTTGTTAGCAGTCCCGGCACAGAGGCTCAGATAAATGAGGGGCTGCCTCAGGTGTGGTAGCAGATCTTCCGGAGCTGATGCTGAGTCGCACCAGTCGTGGCCTTCTGGCCCTGAGGATCTCACCAGTGCCCCCCTTCTACCTCCTGGCTCTGTGTTCCTAGAAAGGTGACCTTGAAAGAGCCTTCCTCTCTCTGCTCCTTCCTCCCAACTGACTTTCTTCATGGAGTTGCCTCCTGCCCAGTCACTGATCAGCCTCTAGCACATGACACTTGTCCTCAAGTGTCTAAGTGCACATCTGATGGCTCACCTCAATACCCCTAGAAAATGCCTCAAGTGTCTGCACTGTGCTGAATCAGAATCCGTAGACACCCTGGCAGAATACCTTGGTGTTCCCAAGGCAGTGAAGGCTTTTCTGTAAACGTTCACTAACCCCAAATACTATGCCCCACAAGTTTACTTATTCATTGCTATGTTTGCCCACAGAGTAGGAACATGGATAAAAGAGTGCACACGTGGCCATTCAGTTCAAGAGAAACAATGCTTGGAATCAAATTCGAGGTACAGTGTTCCTGTATGTAAAGGTACAAGTTTTATGAACTTGTCCCCCTTTTCGCTGATTCTTGTCTATGGACCATTTGATAATTAAATAAAAAGGACCAAAATGAGAAACAAAGATACTAAAATAAGTGCTTAAAGGAAGTTTCTAGAAGGAAGGAAATTTTCTGTATCCTAAGTGCTGGTTACAAGAGTGTATACAATTGTCAAAACTCATTGAACTGAACACAGAAGATCTGTGTATTTTGTTGTATGCTAATTATATCTGAGTAAAAAAGTTTAAGGGCTTATGTTCCAGGAACACTCATGGCATCTATACCAGCTGCCTAAAGACACAAGGGAAAAAAAATACACTGTCACACTTTATCAGCCTACTCTTCACATATGGAATAATCTCAAAAGATCCCAAAGTAATTCCTAAATGATCCTTAATTAAGTTTTAGGAGCCTCTAATAACCCGGAGTGGCTCAGAAAGATTTTTTTCAAGGGAAAATGACATCATTAGAGGTTACCTATGACCTGACTAGTTCTTGCTATTCTTATCATCTGAAAGTAAAATATGTTAGGTGCTTGAATCGGTTGGTGTCAAACGCCTTGATGAGGGGCGTTCTGGCTGGGAACGTGGAGGGAAGGGCAACAAAAATGGTCTATTTGAAATATGCTGATTCACAGATGGAATGAGAACATTTGTTCAATTCAGGACGAGATCGACAAAACTTCAGAGGGAAAAAGGCTCTGGGTCCTATGGTTAAAACCCCTCATTAAGTCACTATAAAACCTGAAGCTCAGAGAAGAAAAGCAGTTTTCCCAAGAACACACAGCCATTTTCTGCCAAACGCAAATCTTCTGGCTCTCAATTCTGATTCTCCTTCCAGTTTTCCTTATCCTCATTTTAAATGCCATCCCCTACTAGTATTTTAAAGCAAATATAACATTTATATCTGTCATCAACTTTCTACAAAGTAATGCTGTTACTAAATATTATGGTAAAGCATGTTCAGACATTCTTCCCCCCAGAGAATGGTTGCTTCCCAAAGCATTTTTAAAAATTAGGTAGTCTAGTATTTGGACTCAATTACTCATGTTTAACTTCTTAGAAAGTATCCGTGCAATCATATATCTTCCCTATAATAGTTAGGGCTTTTAAAAATTCTCTCTCATGTTTGCTAACATCCCATCCCTAAAACAGAAGATTCTCAAAGGCATTTTATCACTTCAAACTCACATTTTCTCCTGCTTGGACCTTAATCTTTCTTTTAACTTTGCTTCAGTGATTGGGCAAGTCATCCTTCTCTCTGGAGCTGTAAGAATTGGCAGTGATAAGGTAAAAGAACCATAATCCCCTGGAAACCAATTATTATGTGTAATAGAAAAAACAAAACACTCTTGTTCATGTCGTCAACACATTGTTCGTGGACAGAATGAGCCACATGAAGAGAAGCTAATAGGATGTGCCGGTGTCTCCACCAGTCACATTGAACACAGGTGACTTACAGCTCACGAGGACTGTGAACCCATTAGAGACATGAAACTGGCGTGACCTTGGCATGGCTGCAAAGCCTTAGAGGAGCTCAGAATCCCATGTAGGTTTCCTTTGTTGCATCAAAGCCAAAGCCACCTTCACTGTGGGTATTGCTGACAGGCATTTCTGAAGGCTGATGACCATGAGGCTCTTAACAGATCCCAGACATCTCTCTGAGCCTGGCCAGGGCCCACCCACCTCTCCAGGCGATGTAGAGCCTCCTGTGGGTTTCAACCCCACAGCGTCAGGGGAGACACAGGTGGTCATGCTCACTTTACAGAGCCAGAACCCAACTGACAAGAAACGATCGAAGAAGCCTCAGAAAAAGAGTAGCCACTTTATCAGAACTCTCATCCACCCTCCAGTCAACAGGGAGGTGAACATCTGGAAAAATTGAGGACCACTAATCCAGGGTGGTGCTTCTGGGGCTTTAGGGGCCTAGAACCTGGTGACCAACCATTCTGGATTTTGGTACAGTCACAGCACCCCAGAGCCAGAAGAGGGCTGAAAAATCATCAAGTGCGGTGGTTTTCAAGTGACTTTTTAAAAAAGAATTCCATTTAAATTAAATCTACACGGGCCCTTAAGACAGAAAACAATGAAAATTGAGGACAGGTGGCTGGATAGTTAAAATCCCTTACTGTTTGATGGAAAGGTTCAGCTCATTGCCCCTACATGGGGCTCTCAAACAGGGCTGTGGGAGATTTTTCAGGGCATATGCGAACAAGGGAGGTTCTCTAAAGAATCATGACAGGAAGATTCCTACCACTGAGGCCATTCCACCTTAGATGATTTCTTTCCTACACAGAGCTGATACCTGTCTCCTGGTAGCTTATACTCATGGACGTTAACTTCCCTTTGAGGCCAAATTTCACATGAAGTTTTCATATACTCAAAGGAAGCAGGTATGCTGTATTTTTGACACACCCTTCATAATATATGGCATGCTATGTTCACATTCCCTCCGTTGCCCAGGTGTTCAAGCTTAAACCACCTCTGCTCCCTACTACTAATCTTAGCAAGGTTTCCTGTACATATTGATGCTGGGGGCTTGGCCTTCAAAAGGACCCAGGGTGTCATTGACTTTGTGTGTGGACAAGAAGGGAAGGAAGGGATTTTGCTGCTGGGTTCTTGTTTTTCTGCTGGCTTTTTTAACCCTTTCTGAATAGAGGGTCATGAAAACTGGCTTGTGTCCATTTAATGCATTAAATTTGAAGGGCAAATTCTAAATAAACTTCATACATTAGAAGAAAATGAAAACAGCTGAGTTGCAGACCAAAAATTAATCTGCTCCCCACTCCCCGCTCAAAGGCATCTGAACAGAACTACTTCGAGCCTGCAAGGAAGACTTCCTGTACAGTAATGCTCAGTGTTCAGAGCAGATCAACAGCTGGAAAGGCAAACTGTTTTTCAGTGTGAACGTTTCACAGTTCAAATCACTTAACAGATGTAAAATTATAGGATATACTTAGCATTTAGGGGTTTTTTTATTATTAGCTAAAGAGGATCTTTTTGAAAAATACATTTGATGTTTAGTATTTCTTGATGATGATGGCAAGAATTTTTAAAATGTTCCGTTCTACTAAATCATACTTCAATCAGCTTAACGTGAATCTTAGATTCACCTAATATTAACTGGACATTCTAAGATGCTAAATACAAGACATTTTAAGGCTGGAGAACAGATTGCCCTACTGGGCAATGTAAAAGATGAGAGTCATCAGGATAGTAAGGACGTAGGATGCAAAGTGAACATTTCACAGCTAAAAATAATTATGCCACTCAGAGAACTCGGAAGTCAAGGGACATCCAGGGCCATAGCCTCAGAGGCAAGGAGGACCCCATCCAGGGAGTAGGTTTGGGAGAGCAGGGAGAAGAGATGGCTGGCCACTACAGTCCAAGGAAGGGCTAACAGGGTAGGGGTGTTGCTAACTAGATGGGCAATAGACTGAGTGAGGCAAGAGCAGATTTAGAGTGGCTTTGACTTCAGAAGAAAAGAAAAAGGGCAACTTAGTATCATCAAGTACATGACTATTTTTTTAAAAAGGCTTTAGGTGGGGCGCCTGGGTGGCNTTACGAAAAAAAAAAAAAAAAATAAAAAAAAAAAAAAAAAAAAAAAAAAAAAAAAAAGGCTTTAGGAAAATTAGGTGAGAATAAAAGAAATCCAGGTGGGCATTCGGGGAGGGGGGAGGCTAGGCAAGAGGGAAGTGATCAGCCAGGGAATTAGGAGGCCGGGTGGACCACCCGTCCCTAACAAGTGAGGAGGCCTTGGATAAGCAACTTTAACTGCTACAGGCCTCAGTCCCCACATCTGTAACAGAAGAATGCAGCAAATGATTTCTTAGATTCCCCCCAGCTCAAGAGGATCTTTTAATGAAAAACTTAAAAACAAAAACATAACAAAAATCCTCTTTCTCAAATGCTGAGGACATTCCTTTTTAAACGTCCTTAATGAAAGACAAATGTCTGACCCAATTGTTTCTTGAGGGCCCTCCCAACATTCTGGTTCTGACCCATGTTTTCACAGGGTTGCTGATTCCTCACTATATCAGTCACCTCTGAGACAGAGATTATACTTACCAATCCGTGGTTTGTTGGAGGGAAATGATGCTTTTGAAAAACCAATTACAAATCTTCATGGAATAAGAAGAGTGTGCTATAGAAAAATCATTCAAAACTTGCAGCCCAGATTCATGTTTGGGAACATCAACCACATAACAGTATGCTTGCTGGATGGTGAAGGCATGGGCCCTAAGAAGTAGGGAAAGCATTTGAAGCTGAAAGTTTTAGAGCCCAGAGAAGGAAACCAGAATGTGTCATTGTTCTGGGCTCTTTTGCTTGTAATGGATTTAACTCTCTTGGGCCACAGGGAGATGGTCATTTATTATCTCTATATCCTAACTTCAGAGAGGCCAAGAAGCCTGCTCTGGGTCACGTGGGCAGACTGAAGCGTTACCCTTTCATCCAGTATCTACTGAGTGCTTGCTCTGTTCTAGCCCTTGTGGGACACGGTGGGAGAAGCCGGTATGGCACGTGCCTTGACAGAGTTTACTTTCTCCTGGAGGGAGAGGTGAGCAGCTGTAAACACATAAGCTAAAAGTGAAGAAATAAATGGTGATAATGAAATGTGACAAAAATAAAACCAGGAACTATGAGGGGCTACTTCTACATGGTGAGGGAATAAAGAGATCTCCAAGGTAGCATTTAAACCAAGAACAGAATGATAAAAAAGACCCAACCATGTGGAGATGTGTACAAGAGTCAGATGGAGGGGTTAAGAGTCACATGGAGGGGGCAAGAGGGAAGGGCCCTGGTTAGGCAGGGGAGACAGCAGACGTCAGACAGAAAGCAGCCAGAAGAGGCAAGGGACGGACAGGAGGGGCAGCTGGAAAGGTGGCTGCTCTCCAAGAAGCTCCTTTCTCTGCCGGACTGTTGAGCTGAGTTGGCTGGTTTCAACTCTGTCTTTTAACAGAACCCATGAGAGGGAAATGGAAGTCATGTCCCGGATACACCAGCACGTGTATCTACAAAGAAGGATGGGGCTAGTCTATGAAGGCCAGGCACTGAGCCTTACCAACCCATGAGGTGTAAGTTCCTTTATGTTTCATGTGTCAGCAGTAACTCCCAGCTAACCCCCTCCCTGGGCAGATGGAGTGAGTGTGTTAGCGTGGTACCATCTGAGCCAAGGAGCTGCCTCTCAGAAGCACAGAAGCAAGGTAAGAAGGGAAAAAACAACATCCCACTGCGATCTCAGCCGTCTTTCTTCCACATGGCAAGTTTCATTTTGTTTAATTTAACAATAAACTCATTATATTAACTCAATTCAATAGAAGCAGCAGGGGGATTTCTCCTAATTTAATCTTGGGCTTTGAGGGGCCGTGCTCAGTGCTAAAACAATGCCATGCAGAGAGATTAAAGGGCTTGTACCATATTGAAAAAAATACCTTAGTGTTTCTGAACACAGCCTACCTGTAATTTAGGAACTAGTCAGCCCACTTCTTACTGTATCCAAAGCATCATCTAGTGAGAGTTAATCTCTGCAAGCAAATCATTCCTGTGAATGATGCCGCTTTTCGGTTTAAACTCCGAGAAGTGATCCTTTCATCCTTGGAGCTGATGCTCCAATTTGAAAAGGAGTTATTGGATGCACCCACCCAGGGAATATAAATACCTTGTGCTCACCAATGTCACAAAACTGGTTTTCTGTTAAATCGCTTGAAAACACAAGGACATAACTACCCAACATCGATCACTCTGTGTATCCATTATGATAAGCTATATACTATGCAACCTACAAAAAGGGTCATTTCTGATTATTAGACATCCTAAGAAAGAGTATCTGTGTTTTTAAAAAATCTTGAGGGACCGAAGACACTATCTAATCTGCTGATGTAGTGATTTGAAATCTGGAGATTCCAAATTCACACACACACACAATGACTAGAGCCTGGAACAATGGTTTTTGTCCCCAGCTGGCAAGAAGAATTAACCAACTCATTAATTAGGATCCCGTTTATGCTTGTATTGAATATATATGAATGCAAGCCACTCGAGGGTTCCAGCTGGGAGATGCTAACTTTTGAAATTCAAAGACAAACTAGATTGCATCTTTGGTGCCCTCATCTGCTCAGTGTGGTCATACTGACCATGTGGGCTTGGGTGTATCCGTGAGGCCTGTGAGCATTTATTTCATCAAGCAAGTTTTAAAGTTTATTTCACGTTTTCTCAGCAAAATGCAAAACAAGGTCAGGCATGGGAGGTGAGAGAGAACAGAGCAAGGTTTTAGGAAGAAATGGCACGTATCCCAGACCACGTACATCCCAGACCACCTTGGGAAAAAGGAATGGCTGAACTGAGAGTAATGCTGTGGGTAATGGACCCAAGGCACTCCAGCAGTGACTGACGAGGCCCGGCTGCTCTCCCTGGTGTGGGGGAAATGAAACACGGAACTAGGAGGAGGTGACACAGGCCTGGCCTTTGCTGCTGTTGCTTTCCATCCGTCTGTCTGTCTCTCTTACACAAAAACTCCCTCTCCATCTCTCTCTTTCGATGAGAAAATTTTTTTCATGGTCAAGATAAAAAAATTGAGGGGGGACAAAACCCCAAATCCCACTGTGGAGGAACAAAAGCAACAGCGAGACCTGTCACAGCTTTCAGATCCCAGAGAGAAGGGAATTCAGACAAGAGGAGGTTTCAAAACTCTTTGCCAAGTGAGAAACAGCCTTCTCACTCTGTCACTTTGCAAACAAGATTTTTCTGGGTTTAGGACATTTTCTTCTATTATTTAAAGTCCTTGTTAGACATTTGCTTTCTTTATTGACAGTACCTCTTGTCACGGAAAAGGATAATTTGCCAGAGAGAGGCAGGGAGAAAGGGAGACAGAGACAGACAGACAGAGAGACAGAGATATGAATACGGGAATACAAATAACGCAGTAAGAGGGCACATCCTATTACAGGATCCTTTAGGTTTAAAATGGAGTCTCATTTTTCCCATCTAAAAATAAGCCTGTGACCTTTTGCATTCTCCAGACCATATGTATTTCTGCAACGTCCAGAGTCCCAAGGCACACTGGGCAGAGTGAGAGCTGAGGGCTGTCTGGTCCAGGTCCCTGGAGCTAAGAAGTACACCTGTCAGAGAAGCAGCAGCCAGATTCAAAGAGAAAGAATCCACAGAGACCTGGGAGGGCACTCTGAACCCCCACTTCTTCTGTCAGTTATTGATTAAACCTCTTATGCATACACACCTGCCCCAGGAAAGCTGAACTTTAATTTTATGCCTCCTACAGAAAAGAGATGGATACAGCCTGGGAGTAAATAACACCAAGCTTCCTAAGAAGAACAAACACCTGCACACATCCTCATTGTTAGATTGTTTTCTAAGCCCAAAGAAATAACAGAGAATGTCAAACCTCACTTATAATCAAAGAAATGCAAACTAAAACATGTACACTTTTTAAAACTTATCCAATTAGCAAAGATGAAAAAGAAAGATAATACCTATGTTGGTGAGGGTTTATGCAAACAGACACTCTCACATCTATGTAGAGTTGGAATATAAATTAGTAGAGTTTTCTGAAGTTAAATTAGGCAACATGCTGAAAATGTCTTCCATGTGTGTATTCCAGAGGAGCAATTACACTTTTACAGTCTTACTGTATCCATCCCCTGCAGGAGAATGTTTCATGCAAGGCTGTTTAGAACAGCAAACTGTTGGGAACAATGTGAGTGCCCAACAATAAGACAATTAGTTAAGTCAATTGTGTTATATTCATACAATGGATGTGATTAAAAGGCATGCTGAAAGCAACATATAACTAATGAGGTGGATGACTGTTCAGGAAATGTTGTTAACCAAAGAAAACTTTAAAGTCTACAATCTATCATCCATCCATCCAACCATCCATCCATTCATCTGGCTTACTGTGCGGTAGACATTTGGCTAAGCATTCTTAGATTATCTCATGTAACGCTCACAACAACTCTGTGAAGGATCTCTTATTATTTAATGCCTTTCCACATAGAAACTAGTGAATGCGGAAGTGTATACGGAAACCCAGGTGGGGGTGGTGTAAACCACACAAACTTTCCGTCTCTGCTGTGAGAATGAGTGTGTGTACGTTTCTGTACATGCGTCCTTCCTCATGAATACATACACCCTAAAATGTTCAGTTATCGGACTGGTATGCTTAGAGATGATTTTTGTTTACTGCCTTACGCTCTTCTGTGTTTTTCATGATTTCGACACTGAGCATGTTTCTTTTGCAACTAAGAAAAAAATAAAATTAACTCTTCCTTTAAGATGAGATTCTATCATCACCTGACTCCTTGGGACTCAGGTGGATTTATGAAGAGGCAGAAAGTAGCTAACAGACACTTTTTCCCAGAAGGACTCTGGACCCAGGCATAACCACTCACTGACCATGTTCCCTGAGAAAAGTCACTCAACCTCTCCAATTCTGAGTTAGAAATCAATGTGGTAAGGTACACAACCGCTCCCTGCCAACAATACCTGTTCATTAAATGCGGTTCCCTCTTTCTCTTACCAGTTTTCTAGAACACGACAATCCCAGGAGTACCCTTTCTCCACATTCTGCCTAATACATGGTTTTCATGGTCTTCCGGAAGATCACTGACCCAAAACACAAGGAAATATATTCTACCTGAAGAATGTCTTATCAGTGCCTTTACACGTGTGTCCTGTGCCTCCCCTTCCAAATCACAGCCCTTTCTGAATGACAGTTTTTGTGTGTATTTTTTTAAGGGTACTTCTTTCTCTCTTACAGTGATCTTCAAACTAGGCAACATATATACCTGAAGTGTCACAAAAATCCTTCCAGGAAATATACAGACACAGGTAATTTTAAGGGAATAAGCTTCCAGAATCTTTATTTTCCTAGATTGTTTCCTTAGTTTGTCTGAGAACACGTTTGTACTCAACGGTGCCTGCGGGTGTACTCCCCTGCCTCTTGCGACCATGCTTTCACAGCAGAAAGCCCCGACTCTCACCCCTTGGAAATCCACCTCGCCCCATCGCCTGCAGCCATGACTGGCATTAGATGCCCCAGAAAGGACCAACTTGATACAGGAGTGAAAACTCAGCCTCCTGGAATCAAGGTGGCCATGAATCCAAGGTGGGTGGTAGGTCTTTGGGTCCTTTTGTAAAGAGTCAGAAATAGTGTATTTTGACCTCCCCTGAGATTCAGATAGGTGGAGTGGCGTGGGGGAAAGGATGGTAGTTGTGATTTAACTACCTCTCCCTCTACCCCTTGCCTACTATTAGAGACTCCATTAGAACAAAGACAGTAAGAACTAGTGAAGGTTGTGCAGCCGTATCACACCCAGGCTACCAGGTCATGGCTCCATAGCACAATTTCCCCCTCTCTTCCCCTCCCCCTCCCCTTTCCTCTCTTTCCCTCCACCCCCTTGACAAATACTTACTTACCAATTACCTCCCCCAAAATACGTATTTTTCAAACCTCTGTCCTTACAGAGCTATACTGTAGTCAGAATTCTACCTTAAAATTCGAATGCAGATGATATGGCTGTCACAGACCCGTATTAACAGTGAAAAATACATCTATTAGAAAATGAAGGCAGACTTTTCTGACACAAAATAAATCTGACTTGGCTGGTTGATTAAATAATGTGCACAATTAGGGTATATTATCTATGCATTGAACAAACTAAATCTGCAAATCCAAGGTTTGATGAATATGCATTTCAAGGATGTGATAAAAGCATCTTTACCATATTTGTATACAAATATTGCTTGGTAAGCAAAGGTATATTGAAATTTCCAATACTCCCAATTACCAACACTTTCTAAGTGGATCAGGTGAGGTAGCATGTCACTAAGTGTAAGGGTACATACTTTTTTTATTCGTTTGATATCTTGGTGAGGCAAATATTAGTATACATAAAGAAAGTACAGGACTTTAATGAATGGTTGCAAACGTTTTTGGAAGCCAGGTGCCCACCAACTGTTTGTTTTCCACAAAATCAAAGGAGTATCTAATCAATTTACCTAGAGATCACTAAATATTGCTGTGGGTGGGTGGTTGTTTTTGGCTTATAACTGCAAAGTTCAAAGACAGAAAGGGTACTGCTCTAACACTCCTCCATCTGTTCCCATCTCATAATACAGACAGTTTATATATATTCACCACTTATATTATAGAAAGTAAAACTAGAAGTGGAATTGATGTTGAACCCTTAGCAATAAATAGTATTCATCCATAAGCTGAACTAACTGGAAATAAAGCCCCAGCTATCTCATTAAGAAATGCATTTCCAATAAATTTTTGTTTCTTACATTTAATAATTATTAATCAAAATGTTTCATACAGTGATGTTCTTTTAACTTTGTACTAAAATTCACTGTAATGATAAATCAATCTAGAAGGCTTTATTACTTAGAGCCTTATGATCATTGGACTTAAAATTTTAATTTATTTTTACACATATTTTTATTGCAAACAGTTATGACAGCATAATCAATGAAAGACTTTTAAGCATTAAAATATATAACATTAGTACAAGATTCCACAGGGGAAATATAATAGAAAAACAGTTCAAAGAAAAAAGATACACAATTTTTGAATGTTAAAGAACAGCTTGTTCATGTATTTAAAAAAAATGAATGACGGTGGATATTCACTCAAAATAGCATTTAGATTTAACTTCATGCATTTTCAAAAGTGATCAGTTTTATTTTAAAATGCCAATATAGTTTGTCAGGAATTTATATCCTTTGTAACTATTTAAACTTACAATGAAAATTTTTAAATGTCAAGTTTTAGGAAAGCATGTGCAAGGGGGTAAAAAAAGTTTCAAAATTCTTTTTTTTTGGAGGGGGGGATAAATGGCTAAAAACCGAAATTCACTGTCTACTGTATGTCAAGGCTCTTTTTCATTTTTGAGGTCCCTGAAATTGACATTTATGTTACTGGGTTTAAAGGGTCTTGGGGCAGGCAGGGTGCCTGGGTGGCTCAGTCAGTTAAGTGTCTGACTTGGGCTGAGGTCATGCTCTCATGGCTTGTGAGTTTGAGCCCTGAGTCGGGCTCTGTAGTGATAGCTTAGAACCTGGAGCCTGCTATCGAATCTGTGACTTCCTGTGTCTCTCCCCTACCCTTCCCCCTTGCCCCCCAGCTCATGCTCTGTCTCTCAAAAAATAAATAAATGTTAAACAAAAAATTAAAGGGTCTAGCGGCACCTGGGTGGCTCAGTCAGGTCAACATTCAACTTCAGTTCAGGTCATGATCTCACAGCTGGTAGGTTCAGGCCCTACATTAGGCTTGACGCTGACAGCTCAGAGCCTGGAGCCTGCTTCAGATTCTGTATCTCCCTCTCTCTCTGTCCCTCCCCTGCTAGCACTCTGTTTCTCTCTCTCAAAATGAATAAATGTTAAAAAAAAATTAAAGGTCTACAGAAAATATTTTATTTAGTCCTTTCATGCGATCAAGCCACACTCCACCTACAGCCACAGGCTTTGTTTTGGTTGGTTCTCCCATGAAGGAAGTGCTCAGAGCACAAAAATAGGAATGAACACGGAGCAGCTCTGAGCACAAGGGTGATGTCTGACATAGGGTGGTTCCCGGATAGGTGGGATACACCTGACTCCCAGAAGACAAAGGAAAACTGAATGGCCCACTGTGACTTACAGCTACAATCAAGTAATGTATGTTTATCATTTGCAAGAATGGAAGAAACCCTATGAAAAAATAAGCATGCAAATGAAATTTGCTTTTGTCCATTTCTGACCTTAAAATGCTTTATCCTTGATTCCATTAGTCAAAAATTCCACAACTAAGTACACTACGTTATTTAGAAAGCTGCATGCATACACCCACACCCAAACAATGAAAAACACGTGGAATAAATTACACAGAAGAATGACTGGGGACACACATACTATCTTTTCACCTCTCTGTCAACTCTGACCAGGGGCACCTTTAGGCAGTTACCCACTCGACACAATTAGGAAGACAAAGTTGTAGAACAAAGCAGGTCCCATCTCAAACAACCCTTTTGCTGTTCAAGGCCTTGGTTTCCTTATCTTTAAAGTGAAAGAGACACCTTGCCTACTACTTCACAAGACTCTTGTCAGAAGCAAATTGGAGTATGAATCCACAAGTTCTTTATACACCATTACGAATTCATCACTTTGAGTCTGAAAAGCTCTTCTATGCCAACCCTTTGGGAAGAACTTTGACCCACCGTTCTCCATTCTATTCTCTGTCCTGATGCCACGTCTCTTTTTCTATAAAACAGCCCAGGTGGGCAGGAGGATGGGTATAGAAAGTCACTGATGTACATACAGAGCAAAAAAATTAGTACATGGAGAATTTATTTTGCTGTGACAAGCCCAGGCATGCAGCCCTAACGTCACTCTGGTAAAGGAAACAGCCATGACTCTGGTCACAGTTCTGTCTTTTCAACAACCACAGTTTGGTTGAGGCAGTTAGACCAAGTGTAAAGACATCTCTACCTGGATTCATCCTCATGACACAGGGAATAAGAACGGGCAAATTAATTTTCACCTACAAGGTCAAGACTCATCACTGATTTTAAGTCAGATGGACTCTCTCAATGAAGCTGTTAACGACAATGAGAAAAGGAAGCATCCGATTTGTCCTGACTCTGGTTAGATCTCACGAATAGTGAACTGCAATTCTGGGAGCCAAGATCACTTAACACTCCCTCACACTGATTTCTATACATAATGCCAAAGCTCTCTCTTGCGGTAAAACATTACAAGCCCTGAAATTATTAACCTGGACAATTGACACATAAAAGAGTCCTAACTCATTAATTTGGTAATTGATGTTCATTGCTTTGGACATGGATTTCAACACTGTCTAGTGTTTATCTGTAGGAAATAAGGACCAAAATAGAGTACATAATTGTGCAGATCTGGCTGCAACTTGGAGGGGAAAAAAAAATGTTTTAAAATTCTGAGCATGAAAATGAAAAACACAACTAATAAACAGTTGTGTTGCCTTTTAGTCTTTGCCCCCAACTGTACTGCTTCATTTTTAACATATGTTTAACTGCTATTTTTTTTTATTAAACTCATATTTAGGCAGAGAGGAACAAACTTACCACATATGCTTTGGGTTATATACCAACTATTCCCTGTCAGATGGTGAGTTAAGAAGAAAAGACACCGGGAGAGAAGAATTAAATTTAAATCTAGCTTATGAAAATCCCTGGCTTTGGGGAGAGAAAAATCTACGCTTTAGAAAATTGGGAGTACTTATCTATGCAGGATTTTTGAAGACAAACTGGAACCTCAATCTAACACTATCATAGAGAGGTTCTGTTTCATGTAGAATCATCTTAAACTCATCCCAAGGTCACTATCATACCAATATCATCCCTTTAAGTGTCCACCCATTAAAGTTGCACATTTGAGATCCTATTCCCGACTTTGCCTTAGAAAGTTCTGGTCAACATTAGTGAGCTGATGATAGGAGGATTTTGTTGCAAGGGGGTGCTGTGTAATCCACAGTAGATAGGAAGAACGTTCCATGACTTTTCAGAGCTTACAAAGGAAGACTTGGTTGGGAACACCCAAATGAACGGACTTCCTGAGATCTTTTTTTCCCATTCATCTTCTAACATGAGTCTGGTCCCTTGGTTCTGTTTTGCTGTAATTCAAGACACACTGATTCCATACACCTTTCTTAAGCCAAGCGGCTTCATCCACATCATGTCACTTAACCACCCTGTAGAGCTCATTATTCCAGCATGATATAAAAGGAATCTGATGCAGGTCAAGTGACCAAGCAAACGTCCTGCAGGCAAGTAGCAGAGCTGAGACATGAATTCCTATTTTCTAATTCCAAAGCCAGGGCTCCACCCACTTGTTCATTCCCTTGCACACACGCCTGGTTTCTTTCCTTCCCTTCCTACAATCTGTATTTCTCACATTCTCTTCCTTTCTTTTTTTATAAGCATCCATTATCTCATTACTCAATCTATTCCTCTATTGTACAGGTATTAAACTTCCTGAAACTTCAGAGAAGAATGGACATTTAGGGAATTCTAAAAAAACAATCATATTAAAATTAATGATGTCAAGACTAATAAAATGATAAAAGGCTTTGCACTGTTTATTTTAAATGCATAAATGCCATCTATTTTAAGTATGCTAAAAGAGGAGTTTGAAATAAAATTGTAATCTAAGGAGGAAACAGAAGTGGCATCTTCTTCTGTTTCCTCAGCAAAGAGACTGGCAAAAAAATGTGTGTTGAAAGTATATCTGCAAAAGCTTTCCCCTGCACACACACACAAACTGTTAAAAAAGAAAAAAAAAAGTATTAGGCTACTTGACACTTATAAAGTAGATTGAATTACTTTATCTGTTGCTGGGTACCTGGAATTTACTAGGGTCACTTGAGCAATTCTGATTTATGAGGGTTTAACCCTGAGCAGGGTAGGTGTAACTAAGCTTGCTCCAAGTGCCCACTTAAGGATTCTTCAAGCAAACAAGAGGAAACATTCT
Organism: Crocuta crocuta; assembly: GCF_008692635.1. NCBI lineage: Eukaryota > Metazoa > Chordata > Mammalia > Carnivora > Hyaenidae > Crocuta > Crocuta crocuta. The sequence goes on along the minus strand of NW_027527920.1, from coordinate 12,650,465 downwards.
TCAGCCATAGTTCATGCCATCCAGCCTGGCCAGGAATGATGCATTAACTTGGAGAGAATGTGTCCTCTACTTTCTCCACAACTTACCTCAATTTACATCTCTATCAAAGAAACAGAAAGAGCTGCAAGGTCACCTGGGTCAGCCAAGTGCAGTCAAAGCCATGTCTGTACACAGACTGAGCAGCTCAGTGGTGTAGGGCTTCCTTTCCTGAGGTGACCAAGAAGGACAGGGCCAGGGAGTGTTAGCAGGTTACATACAACATGATTTTTACGTGCTATCTCCACCATACTGATGGTGAGCCCTTGTGCCTCAGTTTCCCTACCTCTGAAATAGAAACAAGAGCACCTAACTTCGGGATTCTTGGGAGAATTAATCCAAGCACAACTCTTAAAACATGTGCCCCATAATGATAGTAAGTACCCAATAAATTTAGGAAATAGTGATGTTTTCTCCCTTTGTTCATACAGAAGACCTATACTACAGTACTTTCCTCATGACCTGATTCCCTACCCCAAACCCCATGAACACCAACTAGTTCTGATGCCATATTCCTTCTCAATCCTGTTCTTTTGTTTTTAATTTTTTACTTTGGGGGGAGGAAGGAGACAGAGAGAGAGAGAGAAAGCCCAAGTGCACAAGCCAGGGACCAGGGACGGAGGGTGTGGAGGGACAGAGACAAAGGGAGAGACAGAATCTTAATTTTTTTTAAAGTTTATTCATTTATTTTGAGAGAGGGAGAGCACACGAGCAGGATAGGGACAGACAGAGGGAGGAGAGAGAATACCAAGCAGCCTCTACACTGTCAGTGCAGAGGTCAGTGTGGGGCTCTAACTCACCAACGCCAAGATCATGACCTGAGCTGAAATCAAAGTGGACACTCAATTGACTGAGCCACCCAGGTAAGACCGAGAATCTTAAGCAGGCTCCATGCTCAGTGCAGAGCCCAACACAGGGCGCAATCCCACAACTCCCGGATCATGACCTGAGTTGAAATCAAGAGTTGGACACTCATAATTGAGCCAATGAGGCACTCCTCAATCCGACTCTTTACTAGCTAAAAATCAGCACCAGCAAGATAACCAGAAAAAAAAAAATCTTTAAGTCATCTAATGTATTTTCTCAGGTACAAGAATGCTGTAACTCACTGGAAATTTACATGTCTCATGAAGATCCTTATGTAATTGCTTTAATAATAGCAATGTCCATGAAGGAAAAAGTTATTTGACCAGATGCCCCTTCTCAAGTGCCTGGCAAATAACATTCCACTACACCAGGTAGTCACTTAACTTCCTGCTTAGTCTACTCCAAATTTCAGTCACCATCACAAGCAAATGGGATCTTGGGATGACAACCTTTCCTGAAATCTTTCTGGGGATGTGTCTTCTATTTAGTGCACTGAGCATCAAACTATGAGCCAGGGAATCAGGATCCTAGCTCTTACAGACACTGTTTACTCACTGAGTTGCATCGTGATAAGTCACTACATTTTCAAGCCTCAATTTCCTTGACTGTATCACCGGAACAGTAAGGTTTAGTCAATTACTGTAGCCTAAGAGCCAAATGTGGGCTGCCACTTCTTATTGTCAATAAAATTTTATTAGATCACAGTCACAGCCAGGTGGAGGAAGAGCCCAGGCTACTTTCCTGTGCTGTGACAGATTACACGACCTGCAAAGCCAAACATATTTAACCCTGGACCCTTCAAAGAAAGTTTTCCAACTCCTTTGCTAAAAGACTATTGTGAGAGACCAATAAAATGACTGATCTGGAAGGGTTTTGTAAACTGCACCATTTATGTGAAATGTAAATAAATCTTTATTATGGCCTTTGCCAAGTTTATAGGCAATTATGGTGCCACTTACCCTACAGCCGCATTCTTCCCAGCTAAGCAATCCCTAACACCTTGAGTCTTTTTCTATTAGGCCCGTTTTCAATTTCTTCTCCTGTCTTTGTGGCTGGGTGGGTATTTTTGGACTTGCTCCAGTTTCTCCTGTTCATTTTTCTTTTAAATTTTAATTAATGTATAGTATACGGGAAAGGTTATTATCTGGTTCTCCAGTGAAATCCAAGTTAATACAGCCAAGAACTGGGTTGGCTTTTTAAATAATAGCTCTGTAATGAAGTGCTCTTGGTCAAGCACGGTCCAAACACCAGATAGATCATTTACTAACCGTGAATGCTTGGGCAAATTATTTAACCTCTCTCAATCTCAGCTTCCACATGTATAAAATCAAAGAGCAGATTATGTAGAGCTCAGAGAGTTAGTGTAGGAAGATTACAACAGTGTGTTTGTGAAGAAGTTGACTTATGTAGAATGGCCAGCACACAGTAGGTCCTAGGACAAGGCTACGAATGCCCTCCTCACGTTGTTGACCAAGACAGTTTTCCGCCACAATAGGGCCTGGCCAATTTTAAATTTGTGAGTCCATTTATTGGACATAAGTATCCTACCTTACATTTGTCCCTACTGAACTTCAACTTGCTTTTGATTTATTGAGGTCACTCTGACTTCTATTCCTGTCTTCTGAGGAGTTAGAATTTATGCCTTTCTGAATTTGTATTCCGTGGGCCTCATTTCCAAAGGATGAGAGAACAAGAGAAAACACAGGTTAACTAGGGTTATAAGGCTAGCTGTCTATGGCAAAATTAAGTGTAGATTTGGAGCAATTATTCAAAACACAATACAACAAAATGTTTTGGCTGCAACTATCTAAGCCTCAAGAAGCAAAATAGGTTTTCCTCTCAGGTTTTCACTGCACACTGCTAATGCACACCAGACCAAATGGGTAGAAAGACAAATGGGTGGTCAAAATTAACAGCATGGTTGGAGAAGAACGGATGGCAAACATATGACTTTTCTCCCCAGAAGGCTCTCTCACTGATTTCTAAATGCTGCTACTTTAGCACGGTTTGTTTTGAGGTTGTTATAATCTGAGACATTTTAGCTACTAAAACCTTAATTTTTCTGCTCCATTTTCTGCATTTTCCTCCAGCAACTTTGATTCGCAGCATTTACAGCAAGCACCAGATCTCCCCGCTAGCCTGAAGCTCATTACACTACCACAAAATAAGATATAAGCACTTCATTAATTACCATCGTCAAGAGAATTAGTGTGCCTATCGATAAATATTTAAGTTGCAAATTCTACCTCTAAAGAATGTACTTGCCATGCACAGGTATTGGATGCCTTCTTGCCTCAGACAGATCTCAATCACAGTAGACAAGGAAAGCCCTGGCGGCAGATTCTATTTTAATCCAAGGATTTGGGGAGGGGACTTGCCTGCCAACTAAGGATTAGTTTTTTTCCCCCTTGGAGTCTTGCAACTTTGAAAACCAGCCACAAATGCATATAAAAATGTGAAATGCCTAAGTCAGCATTGTGGGAATCATTTCCAATGTACTGACAAAGCTGCTCTTACAAATAGAGACATTAATTCAAAATTTTTAAAGTAAAGAAAAATTGAATTACAATAAAACACACAGAAAAACGGGAGGGGTGAGGCTTTCACTCCACTGCAATTATGAACTTTCTACTAACAGCAATAACATGATTATCCTAGTTAATGTGCACTGAACAGTTACTACATGTTAGACACTGTAGTGAGGACTGCACGTGTTCGTGTGTCCAGGAGGTCTGAACTATTCTTATCTCCATTCTACTCCCCAGGAAAAAAACAAACAAACAAATAAACAAAAAAACCCTGAATCTGAAAGAGGGTAAAAGTTGCTTTAGATCACCCACCTTAGTTGTTAGAAATTGGCTGCATACATGGGAAAAGAAGATTGAACCATTCTGAGAATCTGTTCCAAATGATACAAAAGAATTATACACTTGTAAAAGAGCCACCGCCATCTTTGGCTGCATTAACTGAAGTACAGGGTCTAGGACAAGGGACGGGAGGGCTCTGCCTGACTCCCGAGACCTCAGCATCCATCTCGGGGTCTGTGTGCAGAAAAGCAAGCACAGTTTATGTGGAACATGGATAAACCAGGGAGAAAGTGGCTGATGGTGAGGGACCTGAGTCACGACCTGTGAGAAATGATTGCAGGGACAGGCAGTGGCAGCCTGGAAAAGAAGAGTACCAGGCTTTGTGAGGGCTCACAAGAAGCACAGCAAATAGAAGTGTCCGGGGTTCAGGTGTCACCTTTTTCTCTTAGTGGCACAATGTGGAGTAACATTATTTAACCTTCCTAGGTCTCAGTCTTCTCGTCTCTCAGATAGCACTAATAAGGCACTTTAACCTTCTAGGGTTCTTGAGAGAATCAGGTGAGATAACATAAGTACAGCACTTACCCTAGTACGAGCCGCTCAAGAAGCTCTTAGCAAATGCCAGAAGCTATTATTATTGTTGCTATCCTTGTTGTCCCTAAAATAGAACAGTGATTTCCAAAATCACTGAACAAAACTGGTCTCCCAGGGTAAACAAGTGGCATGCCAGCAAGGGCTTCCATGGTCCCCAAAGTTTGGGAAACACCAACTTAGAGCAAATTAAGCGAGATTTTCACTTTAGACATTGTGGTTCTCCAGGAAGAGATAAAAGTACATAACAATTCCCAGATGGGTTTGGTTAGAACCATTTTTTTAAAAAAATATTCCCTGGAAAGAGTGTGTTTCTCAGAACAAGCTTTGGATTCCATGACTATCAAAGAGCCTACACATCACAAGCTATGCCTAGTGTCATCTGGTGTCCATAAACCGCACCCCAGAGAGCCAGCCCAGAGGTTTCCCCTTAAGGGGAAAAGAACAGCCCAAGTGTAATATCCTGGGGGGAGGGGTGAATCACTGGGCAGGTCAGAACACAGAGTGTGTGCCCAGTGCACACAGCACATAAGGCAAGCAGCAGCTCATTTTGAGGAAGCTGGTGGGGCAGTCCCCTGGCCAAAGCTCACTTTTAAAGTAAATTGGCCCAGATAAAACTGAAATTCATTAAATGAGACCTGGAAATAAGGTTGCCCCATATAGACTCATCCGAATACACATGAATGAGTAAAGAAATGAATGAATACTTTTCTTTCAAGGTTATCCCCTCTCTTTCAAAACATATCACAAAAATCATGCCATTATTACTACTGATTGTTCCTATTAGTAAGATTATAAAGGCATCAGGAAGAGTACCAACTGAGCCTTTCCTTCCCAAGTTGAGCATATTACACACATCAGACCATTTTGATTCCGAAGTCCTTATTTTCTGGCTTAGCCCCCAGGGCTCCACTGGAATATGTTACACACCAACAAGTTCTAAATGAGAGAGATGCGACAGAATCCCAGACAAGCTTTCTGTAGCCATGGGTTTTCACATGCTTATTCAAAATATTTGCTGTCAACGGTACTTGGTTAAAGTGATTGTTACATACAGCATGGCTAACTTTTTATGTAAATGAAATGCAAATGTATGCAACGTTATCTTTAATGCAGATGTAGCAAAAGTATTAAGATATGCTGAGAGCCTAATTAGGTCCTACATCAAAAACTATATATAAACTTGACTCCAATGTCTCAAGAACAGAAATTGAGTCTAGAAATCCCAGTTTGCAAGCTTAAGAAAAAAGATGTACATATATATTTTAAATCATAGTTCTTTTTCTTCTCCTGTCTCTAAGACTGTGCACTTAAAAGGCTGATCTTGGACAGATATTTTAGCTTGGGAGAGGGGGTGTGGAGTGGGTGGGAAATAAACAAGTTTCTTTCTAGCAAAAACCAGGAAGCAAGAAAAGAAAATCAACCACAACCCTCGAAAAAAGGCAAAACAAAGCTGTCTTGTGCTTTCCGTCTTCGTATTAAAAATGATGACTTGCCAGAAAAGCATATTTTTGCATTTATTTCCATTCCTAACCTTCCCAGAGACAAGCACATGTGCATTCCTGCCTAATTGCTGTTACAGTTAAACCTTATGGATTCCAGTTCCACTAATTCTCCATGTTGATCATTTCAATGGGGGTAGGGGAGAAGCTGACTTTTACCTAAAGGGTGAAAGGGCTGACAAAACGAATGAATATCATAACACGCTTACTCAGCCTAAATAATGGTATATGCTCTTCCCAAGCATTTAGAAGCATTGTTTATATAGAGAAAACTGGTCAAGCTATTCAACTGCCTTTTCTATTTATTACAATAGATTCCCCCAAAGAACTCTCCTATTGAATACTTTGTTGGCCGTTTCATTCTATTTCACCATGCATGGTATAAAAGTGATAAAACGGAATGTCTTTGTAAGTGTCAATAGTCCAGGCGCTCTACTAACTCAGAGGGACCTCACCTTCTGATTCCTTGGCAAAGCGTAGTGGGGCTTAAAGTCATAAGTTCCTGGGGCCTCTTCTATCTGGCTCTAGCTGAAACTCGCTCCCAGTACTGCACAGCTCAGAGGTCCTGAGCCTCGGTGGATTTAGTTCCTTTTTCTCCCCCCATTCACATTCCAGGACTGCTTTAGGAAATCAAAGGAGGCAGAAAGGAATGCCAAAACAATCCAGGCAAGTTTCTAAAGTACGTTATAAATGCAAGGTGTCAGAGGTCTCCAAATGGTAAAGGGGGTTGTGGAAGTGAAGTAAACAAATGCTCTCCATTACTTGTATACACACGTATGTATTTGCACTCATGAATATTTACGTCAGTTATGTGTGTGTGTGTATCTGCACGCATGTGTATACTGATGCATACACACATATGTATAGGCACCCAGGGATAAGTACAGATGTATCTATGAATACGGTGGCCTCAAAGACACATTTGTAATCCATATGAGTGTGTGCATATACGACAGACTCAGGTATGTACTCAACATATACATATAAGCTCATGAACAAATATTTATATACATATATGTCTACACATGCCAATGTACACATTAAATGTGCATGTACCTGAGCCACGTAACTGTGCCCTTTGCAACAGACGCTACCTGAAATGACCTAAGAATATATCTAGACCTATGTGTCCAGCCTGACAGGCTTCAAGCAAGCACAGCCTAGCCAACTCCGTTCCCCCCTGAGTTTTCTTCCATCTTATCTAATACACCCTCTGAAAGGAAATATCTTTTTTAGTTCTGCTAAGATCCCCAAATGCTCTTAACATCTCCAAAGCGCTCTAATACAAAAGGACCCAGTTGCTGCGAGGCACAGCTCCACAGAACATGCCCAGCGGAATACATTACACACTGCTCCACGCGGCTCTTCTGAAATTGATATTGCCAGCATCACTCGCCCCAAATTTCTAACATTGTCATGATAACCCCATTTGTTCTCGGGCTGTGCTTCCCACATTTTAAAGTAACAAGAATTTTCCCCATGTCTGTCCTTCATCATGCCCTTTCTTTAAAGAGGGGAAGCGGCGTCCCCTGGGTTCCTCCTCCATTTTGTGTGTAATTCCCAGTGCAATCTGTCAATCGGGTATCAGGTATGTAATAAACACCACTGGTCTACTAACTAACCATAAGTGAGATTTTAAGAGATAAAACTGATAACCCCAGACAATCAGAAGCCAATGGAAGATTTAATCTTACTGCTCAGTAATGTGGTTCAGATGATAATTGCTACCGATGCTCAGGAAATACAGTGGTTGTTTGGGTCCAGAGTGGTTGGGGAAGAGGTGAAAATGGAGCAGTCCTCTGGCCCCATCCCACCCCCACCTATTGAGCGCAGCTTTTTTTAATTTTAATGTCTATTTATTTTTGAGAGTGAGCGAGCATGCACACACAAAAGGTGGAGAGGGGCAGAGAGAAAGAGAGAGGGAGACAGAGGATTGAAAGCAGGCTCTGCGCTGACCAACTGTGAGATCACAACGGAGCTGAAGTCCAACACTTAACCGACTAAGCCACCCAGGCCACCTGTTGAGCATGGCTCTTCAAGAGTAAGTCACTCTACAGCTTCAAGTCTCCATGGCAATTCTCTCCTTAACTTCATACACCTGACTTCACCTCTTTTCCACTCCATTGACGACGGCCCACCCTCTTGACCAGGTTCCTGATCGTGTCCCCAATACACTACCCAACGGTCTGTCCATCACCCTGAGCCTTCAGCCCTCCCATTCACCTCCACAGCAAAGCACATTCCTGGCTCCTTTCCCACTTCTCAAGCAACCTCTTTCTGTTCTTGCTCTGACTCCAAGTATACTCCAATGGCGGACCTCTGATTCATTCTTTTCCCTGCATCCTTCACTACCCCTCCGAGATGGCACTACCATCAAGGGATTTGCTAACTTCTCTTGGGAGCACTACATTCACATCCCCAGGTGTTTGCTGGATATCACCGTGGAACGTCCTTTGTAAAGTATCAGGAAACCAGAGCTGAAGGCTGCATCTCCCTTCCAAATCCCATTGGGGCTACCACTGTCAGAGTTCTGCAGGTGTGAAATGCCTTGTGTCTTTCTGTTTCCCCCTCCCGTGGCTCCCCACATTAACTCAGCTTCCAAGTTCACCTCCACACAGCTCCTTACATCTGTTACTTGCATGCCACCCTCCCTCGCACCATTCACCTTCAGACCTTCCCACATGAAGCCCAGAATAAGAGAGCCCTTTGTTTCAGAAGTGGGCATCTCACAAAGGAAAGTGCGCGCGCGCATGTGTGTGTGCATGCACGCGCGCGCGCACACACACACACACACACACACACAAAATTCACAAAGATAAGCCAGGACTCAATTGCTGCTTCTTCAAGAACTAACTTTGGACAGTGACTTAATCCCTCTCAGGCTCAACCTTCCCATCTCTACAAAACAAATAAGACTCCTTTCCTATGGCTTACTGAAAATAAGGATGCCTGGCTATTGTTACAACCACTCCTCCAATGCACATGTTCCCACACCTTCACTCCCAGAGATTCTGGTTCAGAATATCGACAAAAGGTCCCTCAAATCTGTATTTTGAAAACTTTCTCAAGGGATCTTGGTTCACAATTAGATTCTGGAGACTCTGTTGTAATCCATCACAGACCTTGAAGAACACAATTACCTTCTGAAAGCATAACTCAAGTCATAATATTCCCAAACTAAGAAACCTTCAAGGGCTCGCTATCATTTTCTGAGGACATTCCCCACGGCCCCCACCCCACCTACCTTCTCTACTTCTCAAATGACAACTGATCCTTATGCTAATATGGTTCTCATTCCCTATCAGTTATGATGAATTTAGCTGTAAGTACCAGAAACACAATAGACAGTGGGATAAAAAAAAAAATAAGCATTTATCTTCCTTCATATAACATAAAGTCTGGAAGCAGGTGACTTTGTACTTTGGGTTAGAGGTCACACCAAGTCAGGATTCCAGCCCATGGCTGGGAATTCTCATGGTAATTCCCTCAAGGAAAAGCGACGACACGGGTACCTTTAGGTACCCAGTCCACACCTATATTCCAATGTAGGAAGTGGGAGGGGCTTGCGCAGAGAGCCTCTCTGCAAGGTCCCCCCTCTCTTGCCTCATTGGCCATAACTTCATCATGTGACTGCAAGGCAGGTTGGGAAAGTGATTTTTACTGTTTGGTCTCTATGGTGGGAGACCAGAGAGGCAGCAGGCAGCTTTACGAATGACTCTAAGAATTCCCTCAATGCATTCCAGATGTCACTTTCCACACCTAGAACATCCTTACGTCTACCTAAGTAATTATAGCATGTATTGATCAAGCACTTGCTCTAGGCCAGGCAGGGTTACAGATGCTTTATGGGAATTAGCATTCATTCTTCACAATAACCCTGAGGTAAGAGCATAATTCTACCCATCTCCCAGGTGAGGACACTGAGGCCAAAATGGATTTAAAACAGGCAGCCTGATTCCAGATCTATTCTCCTAGCCACAACACAATACTATCTTATAAGACACAGTGTAAGTACCACCTTCTCCATAGACAGTACCTTGCATGTAAGCCCATGACCAGATGCACCCTTTTCCTTCCTTAAACCCTCAAATGTACTTCTATTGCTAGGACAATGATGCCATCCAAAGTAGGGCATGTCTGTGAATGGAAGTGAACGGAAGCATGTTTAATAATTACACCAGGAAGACATACTGTTCCCAGGCAAAGCAGACAATGTGAGCATCCTCCCTGTGGTTTTAACTTCCAACAGAGTGCTCAAAGACATGCCACATCACAACTTATTTGCACACCAGGGTTGTGTGGGCTAGGACTAGAAGTGAATGGCGTGTGTATCTGCTTGTATGTTTCATGAGGTGCCCTGCTCACACCAAGTGTTCCTGGTCAATTAACTATGTTCTGACTTCGGGAAGCCTTAGAAAGTGAGTAGTACTGGGGCGCCTGGGTGGCTTAGTCGGTTAAGCGTCCGACTTTCGCTTAGGTCACGATCTTGCGGTTCGTGGGTTCGTGCCCCGCGTCGGGCTCTGTGCCGACTGACAGCTCACAGCCTGGAGCCTGTTTCAGTCTGTGACTTCCTCTCTCTCTGACCCTCCCCTGCTCACGCTGTCTCTCTCTCTCTCTCTCTCTCCTAGAAATAAATAAAACATTAAAAAAAATTAAAAAAAAAAAAAGAAAGTGAGTAGTACTTGCTTAGGAAAAGGACCATAGGCTGGCAGTTCTGAGGAGTGGGTGAGGTATGAGCTCAGATCACGTGTATTCAAATACCAAGGCAATCACTTGTGGGATCTATGATTTGGGACAACTGACTTCACTAATTAGTTGACTCAGTTTCCCTACTTGGAAAATCATGACAACAAAGGCAGTTACCCTACAAGGTGGTTAGAACGACGGGGTGAGCTAATATATGTAAAATGCCTGATACAGAACCATTCAAAATTTTGGTAACCATTAATTAACACGTGTCAATTTGCATGAACAAATGTATACGAGTAGAAATGTGCATGACAATTGTGTCACAGGCTAGGATGTTACAGGAATAGAAATTTGGATCAGATTTGTGACCCCTGGGCTTGGCTGGAAGGGCAACAGCATTTTCCCAGTGCTTTTAAGAACAGAGTTCAAATTTCTGAGTGCCATCTTTGTTTTCATGAAAGTACCGTCAATGGTGCCCACACACACTGTGTTAATGTAACATCTGCTACAGACTCAGCAAGGCATAAACATAATACACTTAATGCATGCCATTTCAAGAGGCCTTAAAAATGAACAGAACAAAAGACACAGTAAAACTGATAAGGCTCAGTACCAAGACCTAGGAGATGGAGTCACATTCAGAGCCCTGCCTTGATAATAAGACGCTTTTCTGTAACTTTGTGTTTTCTTATTTTAAAGCTGGGTAAAACTACAACCCCTAGGACACATCACAGCAAGGACCATGTGGGTTTAAACAAAATGGTTAACTGAGGACTAACTGGCTAATTCCATTCTATACCTTGTCTGTGGTTTGGCTGTCTAGACAAGGGTAGGAGAAATGGTGTCTTGAACATAAGCCTGAGGGTGCAGTTTATCCTTGGCTCCTCAGGGAAGAGATGCAGGGAGGCGGCAGTACACCTGCCGTACACGTTGCAGGGAGGCAACGAGTGTTTGGTAAATGGCAGAACTACGTGCTCCACTTGTGCGGGGCTCTGAAGAGTCAGGACCACCTCAGGGTCAGCTATGAGCGTTTGAGACGGCTGGCTTGCTACTGGTATCCCGACACTACTCCAGTTAAAAGCTTTGGCAATTTTTATCTAAACAAATTCCCTTAGAGTGGGAAGACATTAAAACAGATCAAATATCTCTGAAAGACACAACTTCACTCGTCATAATCACAAACCTGACTCCTTTCCATTTATGATTTCACAAGGGACATTGTCTTCATTAGTAGTTAACTCCCTATGGCTCGATAAAAAAGACCAAAGTACCCAGTGTGTGTACATGGATATATATAACCATGGTACTCTCCCACCTACTTTGCTCAAGCCCAGTTCAGAAGGCCCAGTTACATTGCACTGGGGGACCTGTAAACTGGTCTCTCAAGAGTCTATAGGGGAAAAAAAGATGAGAAAATGATTAAAAAAAAAGTAACCTGTGTTGAGAGTTGATTCCAATGAGTCTGGCACTGTACAAGGTTCATGACATGGTTCTGTTTATTTAATATACATAATCCCTAGAGAGGGAGGTGGTAATCCCTCGTGTTGGGTTTCTACACAAAACCCAAGACCCAGGCTGAGGATACCAGCATAGCAAGGGTGCAAGCAATATTTGGGCAGGAAGTAATTTGAAAGTGGAAGTCCAAAAAAAAAAAAAAAAATCATACAAATAGCATTCATCTTGGGGGAAAAAAATCTGTTGGCTCTCCTTATAGTAACTTTTTGGTTTAACTTTTTATTTTTTGCCTAACATGGACGTATTACATGTTTGTGCATTACAACCTTTTTGGTGTTGAAGATGTCCAAAGTTTCAGTCCAGGCCCAGACCACACACCTCACGAGTTGAGCAGCCAGGACTCAGACCTGAGTCTGGATCACTCCAAAGCACTGCGCAGCCCATCCCCTGCCATGTGTAAAGAAATCCTTATCAGTCCTGGGATGCTCTAGAATGTTCTGACCATTCTCTCAGCAGAGCACTACACACTGGGACAGTGCTTACTTTCTCCTCAGACCTCTCAAATCATAAGATGCGTGTCTCTAACCATATGTAAGTATCACAGAGCCCTGTGAAAATGTCTCTCCTGAGAGACCTTTCAGCTCCCAGAAAGCCACTCATCCCCTTGAAAGGCTTCTGGGCCAAATTCCCAGGCCCCCGCTGTTCTTCCATGACACAATGACATGATTCAGAAACATCTCTGACACAGTGGGACAAATCTTGCCCATTTCTGAGAGCTGGGATCTCAGTTTTTACTCTTGGGACTTTTCCCAACTTCTAGAGATGAAAATACAGTTCAGACTATCTTTGTGACCAAGGATGGGAGAGAATATACAGGAGACCATGGGATGCCCTGGCTGTTGGGAGGAAGACACAAAGTTCTAAGAAGTCCCTAGGCTTAACATTTTAATTCAAAAGAGCCACCAGAGATGGTGTTGAGTTTAAAAGCAAAAGAATATGGTCCAGTGTAAATCAAGCTGAGTAAGGTAAGGAATTAGCTCAGAAATACCAAATGAAAAGACGAGGAAAAAGTTTGGGGGAAAAGTTCTCCCTGCATCCTTTCACCAAATGTGCGATGGCAACACAGGACAGGGTTGCCTCTGTGCATCTAATTTGCCATGCCTACATTCTTTCAGACCCCACCGTAATGTTCCTAGCTGTGTATTTGAATTAACCAGACCCAGAGGATAAAACTTTCAAATTAAACACATTCCTAAAGGATTTCAGGCTCATTGTGTATGCACCAAGGAAACATAACATCCTAAAAATAATACATACACACAGAGAAGCACATTTTCCACGAACATTAAAGTGGAATATGAATTATGACCCAGCTCATGGGAATAGACATCTGATTACATGCAAAATGGAGCTTTTGTAAATAACATCAGTCTTTGTGAGCTACCACAATTATTATCAACCATTTAATTTTACTCCCTAGCAACTCATCCATCATTGTTAAAACTGTCCACTTTTGTTTTTTCCCTTCTGATTCATAAGGCTCCAAATTTTATAAAGTTCACCGTTCGAGCTATGTAGATTACTAACCCAGAAGCGAAGGAGTTCACGAGATTATTAGATTCACCAAAGCATATGCTGCTTTGTATATCTGCTATTTCGGGATGTATTCTGCTGACGAATTGCTAGAAGCAGCAGAATTACAATGGTAGCCATTCTGTTTGCTTTTTATTCAAAAGAATCATGAAAATGTGTTTAAATATCTCATATTTGGGTATTTAAGAACAAAGTGACTCCAGAAGAAATCAAGTAAGTATACTCCGGCTCCTGGTCTGCCCTGCCCCCGATATTTAACACTATTACGTGAAACAGCATCCACAATTCCTGTTGGTCTCTGACATATTTAATATGATTGCCTCATAAATAGTGAAATATACCACCTGATGGCCTCGCAAATTCTCAGTCACAACAAAGTAATTGGAAATGTGTTATCAACACAATCAAACTTTTCAAGTTGGGCTTCAAATTTGTCCTTAGTCTCTTCCTGTTTTAAACTATTAAAAACCAGATCCCGGAAGTACCTATGGCTGATGACCTTTTGTTCCTATTAAGAGTTGTTAGGGGGGAGATGTGACCAATGCTGTCCTTTAGCACCTAATGGAGACTTGGCCTCGTTAAATATGCCGCATTTCCTCTCCCTTGTAATTACGATGCAGTGAGCGGGGAGGATTTTCACTGGCTCCCAGAGGCTTTTGAGTCTTAACTGCATCAGAAGGAAGCTTAGAAAGCCTCCTAGCCTGCAAAAAAAATTTGTCAAAAAATGTTGTCAAAATTTCCCCGTGCTGCTTCAAAGGCATTTGTCGTAGTAAGCGAGCTGTTTTTGGTTGAACTGTAAAAGCCTGTTTGTTTGTGTCTCTTCTATTGGAACTTGAGTCCAATGTGGGCAAAGGACCATGAGTATCATATTCATTCCTGTGCTCGAATAAGACTTGCTGAATGGACATTCATTACATGAACATTACATGAAGAGAAGACCACATAAGGTGCAAAGGGAGGTTTCTTTTTCCAACAATCATTTTAACTGTTTAGTACCTAATTTCTTTCTAATATTGGTCTAAAAAGCATATTACGTGAGTGAGCTAGCTGCAAGTTTATACCAAAGCCATTCATTTGCATAATATAATAGATGACTTAGGAGACATGAAAAGGGGAGTGTTTTTTTTTCTCTTTTAAGGATCTATTTTGACANTGGGTGTTATGTGGAAACTAATTTGACAATAAACTATTTGTAAAAAATAAATAAATACATTAAAAAATAAAATAATAAAATAAAATAAAATATCATCATAAATCCTAAAAAAAAAAAAAAGGATTTCTTTTGTCCGACACTACTTGGAGATTTATTTTGTTTCATTTAACCTCTAACTAACCACTGAGAATGATATCATCATCCCTATCTGTAAAACTAAAAAACTAGGGTTCAGGGACAGTAAGCAATGCACTCAACTAATAAACGGTAGAGGTAGGTATGGAATCTAGATCCATCCAGCTCCAGAGCTTAGGTGATTTCTTCTGCTCTAAAAGATTTTTTTTATTGAGGCCTCATCATCAACGGCCTGTGATTTTCTAGTTTAATTCTCTACTTTAAACCTTCCAGTTAAACAGAGACCCCAGATCTGCCGAAAGCAACAGGCAGTATCTAAAACTGCAGTATTTAACATAAGATTTCAAATTAGAAAAACTATGGAATAAAGGCCACATTACTTTTTTCTCTCAAATCTTCAGTTTACCCATCTGTAAAATAGTAATAGTAACGCCTAGCTCAGGAGGTGGCTGGCAGAATTAAATGAACTTCTAAAGCTCACAGCACTGTGCCTAACCCAGAGTAAGTGATTCAGGAAGAGATACTAGTCATTCTAGCCAACCACTCGTTCAAGCAAAAAATGTTTACCATGAACTACTTCCCACTTTAGTGACAAAAAGGAAATGCACCAAAAAAAGTTTTTCCCCAGAGGCTCACAGAAGCTTGCTTCTGGCATCCCCTTTCTCTTCATGGCTAACAGTCACCTGGACTTTTCCAGCTCTGCTACGGGCTTGCAGTGCATTGGCTTTCCCGTGCTTCTCTGCGTTTGCCTTTCACAGCCACTTCTGTGTTTCTGCAGCTTAATTCAAATAAATATATACAATAAATGCTGAATTCTATTAAAAAGTACAATCGAGTAAAGGCGTGCTGGAAGCATGAGGAAGGAACGAATGGTTTATAGAGGGCCCTTCTCATCTAAGGCATAATAGAGGTTATGCCAAGGAAATTCATACAAATGATTCAAATATCTAGACTGCCAGAAACAATCTTGTTTCAATGAACAGGATTAGGATTCATTCGTTTAACAAATATCTAATCAATTCCTACTGTGTGCATGGCCCTGTGTTAGCTGTTAGCATAACATGTAAGTCAAAACAGATATGGTCTTTGCCTTCTCTTGTTTACAGTATGGTGGAAAAGACCAGCATTTATTTAGGACAAGAAATATGCAAACAAAAATGGCAGCTCTGAGAAATGCTACCAAAGACAGAGAAAAACTGCAATGCAACCCCATCTGGCAGGATGTGCACAGGCTGGGCTGGTAAGGGAGGTCTCAGAGAAAAGAACACATGATTCAAGATTTGAAAGTTGGCCCAAATGTCCATCAACTCATGTGTGAATAATCAAATATGATGTATCTACAGAGTGAAATATTATTTGGCCATAAGGAGGAATGAAGTACTAATTCATGCTACAGCATGTATGAACTTTGCAAACATTATGCTAAGTGAAAGAAACCAGTCATAAAATACCTCCTATTGTATAGTCCATTTCTATAAAATGTCAAGAACAAGAAAATCTACAGAGACAGACAGTATATTGTAGCTGCCTAGGACTGGGCAGGTAGGGGTGGGTGGGATGAAAAGTGACCACTAACAGGTCTGACTGAGGAGTGGTGGCTAATAAGGAGGGGATGTCTTTTTGCAATGATAAAATTATCCTGAAAGTAGTCGGTGGTGATGGTTGCAGAGCTCTGAATATACTAAAAAACAGTTAAAAACACAGAGAGGCACACTTTAAATGGTATAGGAATCATACCTCAATAGCTCCTTAACAGTATCAGAAGGCTGGGGGCGCCTGGGTGGCTCAATCAGTTAAGCATCCAACTCTGGATTTTGGCTCAGGTCATGATCTCACAGTTCGTGAGGTCAAGCCCTGCACGGAGACTCTCTGCTTGGGATTCTCTCTCTCCTTTCTCTCTGCCCCTCCTCTGCCCTTGCTCTGTCTCTCTCTCAAAATAAATAAATAAGCTTTAAAAAATAAATGCCAGAAGGCTGGGAGGATGATGGGCTGGGGCGGTTGGTCGAAGCAAGGGGCACACAAGTGGAAAGACAGAAGGCCAGTATGGCTAGAATATGGTCAGGCACGAGGTCAGGCAGAGGAGGGAATCAGCGGCCACACAGAACCCCGTTAGCCATGTTAATCTCTTGAAAGCATTCTGGGATACCATTGGAAGGTTTCATAAGTAGCAAGGGGGAAATGAGAACCAACTTTCCATTTTGAAAAGATCATTCTGGCTGAACAAAGGAGAATACACCAGAGGAGACCACAGAGTATATGTCCAGACCAGTGAAGAGGCTGTGACAGTCCAAGGCAAGGGTTGAAGTAGCCCTGATGGACAGAGGTAGACAGATTAGGATGTTTAAGATGTTAAATCAACAGAACAAGGTAAGTGATAGGAATCTAGTATCCAAGAGGAGAAATGAGGGAGGCAATTGGTTCTAGGATTCCAGATTCCAGAGCTCCTTGGAGAGGTCTGAACTTGAGATACGAATTTGTGGATCACCTAAAGAGCGGTAAGTGGAACCCTGGGTGTGCATGAACTTGGCTCAGTGAGAAGGCAACAAGAAGACAAGTGGTCTGTGAGGAATTCCAACACTGATTATCTTGATAGTGCATAAATGGAATCTAAGCAGAAGACAAACCCAGAGAGTCATTCTATAAAATAACTGGCCCCTACGATGGAGNAAAATTCACACGGGAAGAAATAGAGAACCTGAACAGACCCATAACATTTCCTCTCCTTTAAACATCCTTTAAACATCCCTAACAGAACTCCCCTATGACCCAGCAATAGCACTGCTAGGAATTTACCCAAGGGATACAGGAGTGCTGATGCATAGGAGCACATGTACCCCAATGTTCATAGCAGCACTCTCCACAATAGCTAAAACATGGAAAGAGCCTAAGTGTCCATCAACAGATGAATGGATCAAGAAGATGTGGTTTATCTATACCATGGAATACTACATGGCAATGAGAAACAATGAAATCTGGCCATGTGTAGCAACATGGATGGACCTTGAGGGTGTTATGCTGAGCGAAATAAGTCAGGCAGAGAAGGACAAATATCATATGTTTGCACGTATAGGAGGATTAGGAGGAACTTGACGGAGGAACAAGGGGGAGAAGAAGGGCGGAAATGGTGGGGGAAAGGGAGAGAGGCAAACCATGAGAGACTCTTGAATGCTGACAAAAACTGAGGACTGATGGATGTGGGGGGGAGGGGGGATGGGCATGGAGGAGGACACTTGTGGGGATGAGCACTGAGTGTTATGTGGAAACTAATTTGACAATAAACTATTAAAAAAAAAAAATAACTGGCCCCTAATCTTCAAATGTGTCAAGGGAAGATGAAGGAAGTGCTCTACATGAAATAAAACCAAAGACACAGGACAACCAAATGTAATATAAAATTCTAAACTGGAACCTTTTGCTATAAAAGGACATTATATATAATACACATTTAATCTATACATACAGATTATATTTACATATTTATATTTATATAATATATCCATATAAAGATTGAGACAACTTGAATGGGGTCAACAGATTCAAAGGTTGTGATGTATCAGTACTTATTTCCTGATTTTTGATGTTTACATCAAGGATACGCAGGAAAATATTCTTATATACAGGGATCATATACTAAGTATCCCAAGGGGATAGGACAAGAGGTTGGCAACTTACTCTCAAGTGATTCAGAAGAAAATAAAGTTCTTTGTATTAGTTTTGCTACCTTTTCATAAGCCAGTGGGCATGACCCATTTTGGAGGGAGGACAGAATATAAAAGAGAAGGAATAGCCAATGATGCAGTGTTGCAGGAAGGAAGTCTGAGAAAAGACAAAATGGTTGCTGTGTTACATGGGAGAATGAGTTGTTCAGAGAAGAAGAATAAGACTGTCAGGAAAATTTACAACTTTTATCAAGACGGTGACTATGGACAAAACAAAGCCATCCATGCCTTTGAATCCCATGTAAGGACTTAAAAAAGGTAGCGTTTAAAAATGATTCTGTAACTGATACATATATGCAACTTAGTGAACGCGTATATGTCAAATAATAGATAAGCTATATTTTAGGTCATCTCTTCTTCAATTTTATTTGACAAAAACTCTAATAATTTTGAAAGATATTAGAAAAATATGGTATAAAACACAAAACAATTTAGTATGTGTGCAAATGTATGTATATGTATAATATACATTAAAAAAATAATACCACAGGTTGTTTAAAATATCATGTGCTGACAGCTCAGAGCCTAGAGCCTGCTTCAGATTCTGTGTCTCTCCTCCTCCCTGCCCCTCCTATGCACACTCTCTGTCTCTCTCTCAAATATAAACAAACATTAAAAATTAAAATAGATAAAATATCATTCTAACACTTACTTCAACACCAACACAGTTTGCTTTACTAACTGTTCAATATAGTTTCTGGACAAAATGGAATTGATTTATAAATCATTTGCCTCCTGACAATATTTGGGCAAAGAATGGGTAAAAATACAACTGAATACAAATACTAAATCCAAAGTTGTTACTGGTCAGGTTAAACTCAACTATAATGTAAATAAATATTATCTCTGAGTATCAATTTCAGTAAAATGAGATATTTACAAAACTGTCATTTATATTCTTTCCTTTCCAGATCTTGCTAGTCTCCAGGTAAGGAGTACTTTTACTTGACACACATTCACCAAGAATCTATAATTCTCATAAGCTAGAATGACTCCAGTTTATTTATTTGAATTATTTCTTTTCTGGTCTACACCAAATGGAAATACTCTTTTGATTTGGTTTTAGCTCAGATGCATTTTGAACTGAAACATGACTTGGCTTACCAAGCAACCAACTTCGAGGACTACTGTCAGCAAGGATTTGGAAGGCAATGTGGTTGTGTATGTGTTCTAAACGTGCACACAAGAGGCAGTTAAATAAAGATCTTGGCAATTTAGAGGGGGAAGATAGTGTCAGAATTCTACCGAGTTTTAGGGGTATACAGGATGCACTATGAAATGCAAAATAAAAATGTGTAGTAAGATTCTATTTCCATACCTAAAAACCTCCAGAGACCCCCTCTAACTATGGTATATGACTGTATACGTATATATATATACATATATACATATGTACATATATATACACATGTGTATTAGTGAGGAGAAAGCGGTAAAAGAGTGACAGTCATTATTTCTTGTTCCATCATGATGTGGGGTCAAGGGCATAGGTGCAGAGCCACAGAAATGGTTAAGGGAACTTTTACATAACATATTAAATGGAAGTGTTTCTGTATAACAGATAAAGATGTCCTTAATTTTGTTCTCAATATTATTGGCTTCCCTTCTGAAGAACTGGAGGGTATTTGACTGGTATTGCCAAGAATAGTCACTTTATCACTGATCTCCTGAAAAGGTCTGCCTTTAGAACAGTGTCTTTTTGTGTCCCAGGAGAAGTACACTGTGAAAGGGATATATTTTACGTAAGCCACATACGTCAAATTCAGCGCATGCTCTTAAACTCTTTGGTTAATTGGCTGGTTAGCAAAGTTACATGCCGAGTACTTGAAACTATGCAGAATTACAAAGAAAACTCGTCCAAGTGGCTCACATCACATTTAACCAATTATGGTTGCCACTTTTATGGATCATAAAATAAGCTATAAAATGTGGCCCAAACATAATCTAAAGCAAAGAGTTTCAAATAGAAGAACACAGATCCTTACCACCCACTTCCCACAAATGAAAGAGAATCCTGCAAATAGTGCCTGTCTGTCCGTAAGAATGAGTCAGTGGGAGATTTTGCTAAACTCGCAAACTTGAAACTTAGAGAATAGAAATCATAAAAAGTTGGTTTCCAAGAAAACTAGAAGTCCCTGAAATGTAAAAACCAAAAATTCTATCTATATTTGGTCAAGACAGTAGACTAAAGCAATGCTCTGCCTTTTCAGAGGACAGCCATAGGGGTTTCATCACATAGTAATATACCCAGGCCGCACCAAGTATGGATGCTAGAAACATTTTGCATTCACACAGTTAAAATCATTCTTGGGGAATGAAAAAAAAAAAAAAAGGCAGGATCTAAGTTTGACAAATACTTAGGAGTTTTCTAACAGTCCAGACAGCTAACGATTCCTACCCCAGCTTCACCAAAAATTATCTTCATGCAGATTATAAACTTTCATTCATGGATCCTAGAGCAATACAAAAGATCTTTCTGCATAGGACCACAATAGCGGCTTGAGACAGAAATTAAATATGGTAACATTATTTATGTCTATACAAATATTACATATTTATATAATATTTATAGCATGATGATAGCTATCTTTTATTTAAGACTGCCTACTATGTGTCAAGCACTCTGTCAAGTGCTTTATACCCTTGATGGTATTTACTCCTCAAACAGCTCTGCAAGGCAGGCATTATCTTTCCTGTTTTACAGCTGGAAACAGATTCAGATCTGCAATTT
This sequence comes from Crocuta crocuta, assembly GCF_008692635.1. NCBI lineage: Eukaryota > Metazoa > Chordata > Mammalia > Carnivora > Hyaenidae > Crocuta > Crocuta crocuta. The sequence continues at coordinate 12,629,187 of NW_027527920.1, read as the reverse complement.
GCTTCAAGTCACCGAGCTGTTCAAAAGGAGGGCTATCAGATTCTAAAAGTCCATGCTCTCCTGGCTACACCCCAAAGAATCTGTGTGTTTATCGCTAAGCTTGGAATGGATTTAGGCTCCCATCTATGGGAACAATACAAGACAGAAGAGACAATGTGAGTTTTCGGTACAGCAGGAGGTTCCTCAGGCAAGCAGGAGAGAGGACTACCGAGCTTTCCTTAAAACCAAATGTTCCTTCTGTTTTGAAATTATTCAGGGACAACTAATTCTTCCCCACGATCCTTCAGGTTAAGTCCTAGCTTGCTCCTAACAGAATGTCAAGCCCAACAAGACAGTTCTCGCATAAGTTAAAACTCAGCTCTGGATGTGTAGCTTTCTGCTCAGAAAACAAGTCATGTTGTACCTATCGGACCCTTTAAATTATGAAGACCTTCTGCCATTTCCTTTCTCCAAATCCATCACCCTCCAAGTGAGAAACAGGGTGATTGGTCTTTAATCTCCAAATTGACCTAGGTAAGTAACTCCATATAAACATGACACTCAAGCCCTCAGATTTTGTTAATTTCACACTGGGTCCTCTCTATTATTTACAGTTGTGCCTTCCAGTGCAGTCACCACCAACCCAATTGGCTATCGAGTGGTTAAACCATGGCTAGTCCAATTTGAAGTGTTGCAATGTAAAATACACACTGAACTTCAAAGACCTAGTATGAAAAAGAAAATAATGTGAAATATCTCATTAGCAATTACTTTATATTGGTTACATGCTAAAATTAATATATTTTTTAACCTAAGAGGTCCAAAATATTTTATCAAAATTATTTTCCTCTGTTTCTTTTTACTTTTTAAAATTCAGTTACTAGAAAATTTAAAATTACATATGCCACTTGCATTACAGGCCTGTTGGACAGTGCTGGTCTGGGATGAAGTCTCACCAATGTTGTTTAAAGACCTGCTGAAGTTCTGAATCATATATAGGTTTTTGTTTTAGTTTAATCCTACGAGGAAGAGCTGTAGTAAAATGGCAGCTATATTAAATCCTTGGAGGACGGAGAATGAGAGAAAAAAACAGAAAGTAGGTGGGTGTGAAAAAAGGAATGAAAGAAAGGGAGAGAAGTCAAAAGGAGAACACTGTACTTTCCTTTAAAAATGAAATTACTGATCTGTGTGGTGGCATGAAGTCATTTTCAAAAGAAGGCCAACAGCAAGTTAGAATTAAGTCCCTTCCTAATTCACAAAGTTGAGTCAAGTACAGTATATGCAAAGGTGATTCCTGGACCTTAGTTAAAATATACTGCCTTTGCACTTGTTTAGCTAATCACTTCTGAATGATAATTATAGCTCATTGTTGTTCCCCTTAAAAACCATTGGCATTCATCCAAAAAATTACAGCTTACAGTTAGGGAATATTTATGGGATATTTAGAGCCTGTGAAGAAAACCTGGGGAACTGCCAGTATGGAGGATTATTTATCAATTTCTCTTTCTTCACGTTTGAATTTTCTCGAGATCCAGATCCAAAAGACATTCCGTGATCCTACGTAACACTAAGGTGTGAATACAATTTGGCATATTGGTCAAGTTCAAAGAAAACCCCTTTTTCTTCTGTAGAACGATGGGGAAAGAAATCTGGTTGACTCTGTTGAAAACACAGTAGAGCAAAAAAAATCCACTCAAGGAAGCACTGTTACACACTTGAACAAGTTTTTGAAGTTAGCCAAGAAAAATAAAGTAGAATCAAGAAGGAAAAGCTGGAGTTTCAATTTCTGGAGATTGTACTTCCTGGTGATACAAAAACAAAAGTTAAATTCAGAGAGATTCTAGACTCTGAAGTTAGCATCGCATAAAAAACAATAGAAAATATTTAACTATGTGCATATGTTTGTACACAAACAGAAATAGATATAAACAGACCTTAATTAGCGTTGTAGACTTTAATTATCTTTGTACAGTAATTGGGAATGGCTTTGTTCTGATTTATTCCATAACGCTTACTGTGTTCTGTTAACAACTAATTTTTCTCCCCTTACAGCCCGTAATAGAAGGCTTTTACCGCACACTTTATTGCATCTGCGTCTAATTTAATGACCATTGTTCTGGTCTGTCAGAGCAAGCAGCTACACAACTTCCTGAATCTGCAAGATTAAGCAAATATTTTGACAATGCCTGGATTTTTTTTTTCCTTTTTTTAAACAGAATAAAAAGAAAAAGAATCTTTTACTTACCCACACAATGTTAGTAGAGTTCTTAATCGAAGGAGTATAAAGAACCAAGCGGCGGTTAAAGGTACTTCATGTGGCAAAATACATCAAGCAATTTTCTGTTCCATTTCACTTAAGAGTCCTAAGAATCCTGCCTGAACCACACAGCTGGGGTCACAAGAAGCGTTCTGGGGCTACAGGGAGGTCGCTGGACCCCTGGGGCAAAGCCACCTGGAGGCTTTTCAACTGGGACTGGCTTAGAGAACAAAACAGAGGTCTCCTGCCCCCCGTGAAAGGCCACAATAGCTAAAATGAATGATAGGTGTCTGAATCACTGATAAATACCATCTAAGAAAAGGTATTTTTTATTTAACAGACTTTTTTTTATGCTACACACAAAGTGTAAGAACACTGATGTCATGAAGACCAGGATCATGACTGTCTACAGACGGTGGCTCCGTACAAGAACAGAAGCGTTTCTAAGAGACAGAGAGAGAGGGAAAACTGGGGGAAGGGGAGATGGAGAAAATCCATTAACCCCCATAAGCACTGATGGATTCCATAAATATTCTAATTGTGGAAGGCAGAAAATGAAACAAGAGAAACATGAAAAAGAAACAGAATGCTCTATGTGAGGTGATGGATGTGAAGTAACCTTACTGTGGTGATCATTCTGCAATGTACATATTATCAACTTATTATGTGGTATGCCTTCAACTTACAGAATGCTACATGTCAACTGTATGGGGTCAATGCTATATGGGGTGAGGGGTAAGGAAAAATTCTAAGACGTAAGGGCAGCCCTGGTATATGCAGATGCTGTGGTTATCACTGGAGTGAGGAAGAGAGGTAAGAACAGGAGAGCCTAAAAGTAACAGAGTCTCTGCCTTTCCCAGTAGTTCAGGAAACAAGTCACCAGAAGGTAAGCAGGAAGAGAAAACAAGGTAAGAACATGGAGGGAATTAGCCTCTGCAACTCTCAGGTGGGAAGCCTCCCCTTGGAGGCTGCACCTGTTGGAGAAAATTCCTGCAAGGAGGAGTTGGGATCGGAACAGGCAAATTCTGCTAGAAAGACAGGAAAGACAGCATGAAGCAGATGGCCCATAGGTGAACATCAGCAAAGACAAAGCAAGAAGAAACAACCCTCTGGAGGAAGTAAAGGTTTTCCTTGTTGCCCTCAGACTGTTTCAGGTCTGCACTGGTTTGCATTTACCATAGAGGAAAATACAAAGCAGGATGTGTTCCTCAGGAAGCACAAGCATAAGGGCATGAAGTTCACAGACAAGACCCCGGCAAACTGCCTGCAGTGCTGAGAATTCCGTGGAGGGTGCCCCTAGAACATTCCCTTCGCTGCTAACGCCACTGGCTGGGCCACTTATTGGAGCAAGTCTGTACTTTATCATGCACATCTTTGGTGACTTCCCTGGATTGTTCCATTAAACACCCATTCCCTTTAAAAAGAAAGGCCCAATAATTTCCTTTAAAAATGTTTCCATATTGCCATTGCCAGTTATTTATAAAGTTACAGTACAAAGAAACGAAAAGCCCAAAAGCCTTGACTTTAATTTAGGAGTCTCAAGGAGTGTGGCTACCTCACAGCAGAGGTTCATAAACTTGCGGTACGGAAATTGCTTACCCCTCTTACTCACAAAGCAAGACAACTAACCAATGCCAAAGATCCCGAAACACAGAATAAAACATCCTAGTGCAGAGTCACTGGCCTCAGTCAAAGGCATCTGAATTAGTAGGTCAGGGGATATCTGTATTTTTAACAAACATTCTAGGTGATTTTGATTGCTTTTTTTTTTTTTTTTTTTTTACAGAATTACTTTACATGGTTCTGCGTACTTTAATGCAGGTGGTGAAGGAACTAAATTTTAAAATACTTTTGCCAAGATGCAACATATTAAGTGTTTTAAGAGTGGGGTTTGGAGCTAGAGAACAGTCTCTACAGTGTCCTGTGTCACCTTACAGAAATGACTTAACCGCTCTTCTGTAGTTCCCTCATCTTCAAAATGGGGTAATGGCAGCAATGTGAAATAATTGAAAAAACATGTAAAGTACTTAGCACAGTACCAGGCACATGGTAAGTGCCCCCAAAATGTTAGTTGCCATTAACAGTGGATTCATCCAGAAGTGCTTTCAACCTAAGAGCCAAATTTGGGGGTGGGGGGATGGGTACACTGCAGCAGAGTTCAACTGAAGAAACAAATGAATGCAGCTAAGGCTAAAACTGCATCCTTACTGGGTAACCTTCCCCCATCACCTCAGCGTGGTCAGTGCTGCTCTAGAAGCTTCCCAGTCTTCCCATATAACATGAACCTCCTGTAGCACAGTATTTCCCAAGAATCCTCGTGGGCACAGACAGGGCTACAGGGCAGGAAATAAAGCCACTGAGGCACCAGGCACACGCTCCACTGCCTCACTGTGTGGGAATCCCGTGAAACACCAGTCTCGGAAGAGATGGCCTCTCACTGCAAACCCAGTTAATTCAATCCAACAAGCATTTATGGACCCTGGTGATGTCTCAGGAACTCCACTAGATGCTGAGGATGATAGAGAGAGAAAGAAGAACAGGACCGTGTCCTCAAAGAGGTCATAATCTAGAGGGCAAGAGAGATGGAAGAAATTCTAAGGCAAGGTCGCCTGAGGTGAACATTACAACAGGAAGATGGAAGAAAGCCACCGGAACACAGAGGAAGTAGTAATTAACTCTGATGGGGGCAGTTAGCAAAGGCTTCCCTGAAGAGCAGACATAGCACACCATTGTAAGAGATCAATAAGCGAGCCTACAAAATTGTTTAATGACTTCTTCATTCATGGAAACAACCCAGAAAAAAGCCTGAGGGACCATCCCTGTCTTTGCATTAACATGCATGTGCTGAAGACTTGATTAAATGTTTGTTGTTACTGTAATATATCACATTTTTAAAAACAAGTATGAACATTTATCTACTGTTCTCATCTTCCTCAAAGAAGAAAAAAATCCTACAATACTTTTCTTTCATAAAAGCAAATCCTCCAAGTGAACAACAAAATTAAAAATGACCAATTAGTGAACGTATGAAGGCCCTCATTTTATGCTGCAGTAAGACAAAACATGAGTTTTTCCCCCCTTGTATGTGGCTACCTCTTTCTACTACACTAATAATTTCTTCAGACCAGCACAGGAAACAGGTATTGATCACAATAAGCCACTGCATCCACAAACACCTGCTACAGCAGGTTATGGTCTCCATGGAAACCCTCCAATAGAACCAATCTGAATTCAATTTCAGAAGTAATGAGAGTAGATAATTTTACACTCAATCAATCACTGTCAGCCACCGTTATCAGCCAATCAGTCATTATGTCAGTCAGTCTCACTTTCGACAAACTTCTTCTGTGGCGTGGTCAGACGAGAATGTTTTGACATCCAGAAGCAACACAATCAAATTGGCTCATCTTCCCTGGAAAGAAGCCAGACACCTAGCAATGCACTGTGTTTGCAAAGGCAATAAACAGATAGGCCAACCAAAATACATTGTAGTCACAGAGGAATCTAGGGACCAATTTCTATAATTGTTATGATACTTGAGAGAGAGAAGTATGTTAGACCCAAAAGTCACATACAGATCTTGTCTTACAATGTGGTTAAGTCCCAATAAGCCCCTCATAAATCAAAAGATGTTAAGTCGAAAGTGAATTGAATACACCTAACCTACCCAACACCAGAGGTTAGACTAGCTTGTCTTAAATATGCTCACAACAGTCACAACAGACCACAGCTGGGCAAAATCATCTAACACAAAGCCTAACTTCGTAAGAAAGTGTTGAATAGCTCATGTAACTTACTGAACAGTGCACTCAAGTGAAAAACAATGGCTGTGGGGGTACAGAATGGTTTTAACTGGATTGGTTGTTTATATTCGTGACCACATGGCTGACTGCAAGCTGAGGCTCATTTGCTGCTGTCCTGCATCTAAGAACACATTCAAGGTATCTTGCTAGCCCAGGAAAAGATCAAAATTCAAAATTTCAAGTATAGTTTCTACTAAAAAATGCATTGCTTTCACACCATCCTGAAGCTGAAAAATCATAAACTGAGCCATTTTAAGTCAGGGACTATCTGCAGTTTAACTCTCTCGTTTTAAACGTGAACCAACAGAGAAACAGAGGTTCAAGTATCTGCCCAGAGCCACACAGCTAACTAGTGGAAAGCCCAAGACTAAAGCAAGAGTTTTCTCCAAGCCCGGTGCTCTTTCAAGATGTCAGGCTGTCATTATTAGATGCCATCTTTTTCAGACAAGAGAACTATTTGAAGGTTAGGTTCCAGGTCTAAGCTGAGTGCCCACAGCCTGTGGGAGACTCACAGGATCTTTGCGGGGCTTGTGTTTTGGACCTGACTCAAACTTCTGTTTGGGGGTTAGTTTGTCCTTGGCCAAATGCAACTTCCGGTTTCTGAGGGGCAAACAAAAGACTTTGAAATACTATGGGGCTACCCAATCATTGTTACAAAAATGTTATTTTGATGATTTTAGGGCAAGACTGTCAAGAACACAGAGAATGAACTTTCCTAAAAATGCATGGGAGGGGCAAGTAAAATCTGAGGGGGAAAATCTGCTTCAGGCAAATGTATTTTGGGCTCTTGTCAACCTCAAACATTACGAGAGTCATCTTGGACTTCTAAAGAAATTGAAAGGCTTTTGGTTCAATGATCCTTTTTAAATATAGGTTCAGTCCTGAAAATCCCAAATATTCCAAGATTCCTCTATATTTTCTCAAATGGATGCTTTATTAAGTTTTTTTTGTTTTATATCCTGCATTATTTGTATTTCGCTTTGCCCAATTCTCAGAGGGACAGCTGTCTGAGATCGATGCTCACATTCTTTCTCGGGAAGATAGATTAACTTGATGGGTCTCAAAGCTCGATGTGCATGAAACCCTAACAAAGCTGTTAAAAATGCAGATCCCCAGACCCTACCTCTAAAAGTCTTCACTTAGCAGGTGCCTTTTCAGCAAGGTGCCCTGATGCCTCTTGTCTGCCAACCACCTTGGAAAGCATTGGTAATAAATGACATTTGGTAAAAGGTTTGCATCATTTATGGTTTTTCAGACATGTTTTTTCCTCAGCCACTTTCAACTTCATGACTTATGTCACCTATATCCCAAGAACACAGTTTTAATGGCTATGATCACAAGCTTTTACACAGATACAACCCTTTTCTATCAGCTGTAAGTAGGTTTTATCTTAAATCGGTGGATGGCATAAGGCACATTCTAATACAGCAATCTACATTTGTCTAGGGCAAGTAAGGTGGAAAAGCAAAGCAGATATAGGTTCAGGCCTGGGAGGAGACCAGTAATTGCATCAAGAACTATGTGAAAGCTTTAATGTGAAATGGTTGTTTCACTTCTCTGGTCTAGTCAGCTCGCATGACCTTAACTCAAGCTACCCGCTTTATCTTCCTGCAAAACACTGATAAAAGGCTTTTGCTTACTTATTTCTAGGTCAGTAATACTGATCCTTTCTCTGTATTTCATTCTTAGCTCAATTTGTGTCTTTTACTTGTGTGTTTTAGGACATTGGATGGGCCTTAGAATGTGCTTAACGGGTAGCAAGCATACTGCATAAACACTATGTAGACCTTATAATCTGAAGGCATATAGTAAGTACTCAATAAATATAAATAAGGGGCGCCTGGGTGGCTGAGTCTGTTGAGCGTCTGACTTTGGCTCAGGTCATGATCTCGTGGTTCATGGGTTCAAACCACATGTCAGGCTCCATGCTGACAGCTCAGAGCCTGGAGCCTGCCTGCTTCAGATTCTCGGTCTCCCTCTCTCTGCCCCTCACCTGCTTGCACTGTCTCTCAAAAAATGAATAAACATTAAAAATTTTAAAAAAGAAAATATAAATGAAAGGATGGCTCAATGGCAGTCAAGTAAAAACTCACCTATGCGAATAAATCAAGCTGGTCTGAAAGATCCATAGTTTATAGCATTAGCCGATGATTTACTCATTTTTTCAAGATTGTTCTTATTGATAAAGCTCTTGATTAGGTGCCGTATATGCCCAAAGAAACCAAAAGCAAGTATTTTAAACATACCCTCCTTTGTAATACCAACTAGCATACAGATTTTTCTTTGCAGTCTTCAGTTCAATTCAGTGTTACAACCTAAACACAAATGTTATTGGAAATCAAAATAACTCACTCAGGGACACTGGGGGAGGGAGGGGGCTATGGTGAAAGGGGATGGGAATAGTAAAATAAAAACAAACTACACTTCATCAGGGTATGTAGCAATGGGTGCTCTAGAAGCCTATAAAAATTCAGACATCTTTTCAACCATTCTCCTTGCTATCATCACTATAGTTATCCCAGGATCAAAGCCTCTGTGTATTATTGAGATGACAGAGGCAACCCTCAGGAGATTTACTTCTCTCACTGGTGGGCTTCACAGCCTCACGCCAGGGACATCACAGAAGACCACATCAAACAAACAAGAGAAGAGATGAGCTCCATGAGTTTATCAGACCCCCTTCCCATCTCAATAGGGCAAAGGAGAGAGGGAGGAGAAATTAACATTTGTGGAAAATCCATTGAAAATCGGGTGCTGCACTAAACTTCAACTCTTCACATATATGACCCCATTAGATGTTTCCCATGTCTCCAGGAAGTAGAAAGTATTATGTTCAGTTTACAGGGAATTGGGACTCAGAAAGCTCCATCCCTCCTGGCCAAGCAGCCAAAGAACAGTTCAGCTGGGGCTAAAGTAATAACAAATATTTACAGAGGGCTTAATCAATGTCAGCCATTGTTTCCTGTGTGTTAACTATAAACTTACTTAAACTTTCTTTCAACCTATCAAGTAGGTAGTTCTAGATCCTTCTTAGAGCTCATAAAAACAAACACAGAGAGGGTAAGTAATTTGCCCAAGGAGTCACAGCTGGTCAGTGGCAGAGCAAAGGCCAGCTTTGGACACTACTCAAGATCCTAACTACCACATCCAAACTTTCTCTATAATACGGTCTAGGTTGCCCTTTTCCCAACAGCTACCTTCTTTCTAGGAAACAACCTTGATTTATATTTCTAAAGAAAACAACAAAGGCATACCTCCACAACAGCCGGTTCGGCTCTTCCAGCATGATAAATCAAGTGTTTTTACTATATACACAGACATGCTATGTGGTTATAATCAAGGCAGCCATATACTTTACTGACCAAACCAAGACTCAACCAAGAGTGAAAGGGGGTGCTATTAATAATTACTCAAGGACTGCCTTTGAGATCTAAAACTGACCCAGGCAAACTGAGTGCCTGGCTACCCTGGTAATGATAATGAGTATGTGTCTATATACATACGATTAGATACAGTCACTTTCCAACACCTTCTGATAAGACTAGCTGGACTATAGCTGGAAATTAAGTGCCTTCCAACTGGGCAAGCCTACCCTCCCCTCCCACTCTAAGAGCAGCTAGTTCTTTCTTTACCTAACGCCTTTCTTTTAACTTGTTTTCCCACATAAGACTGTGTGTACTTGGTCAGCCACGAGAGATTAATTTGTACTCAGCCGACTGAGCAGACACAGTGATATCTCAATAGGAGATGGTGCCAGTGCAGGGCCCAGGAGCTTCTCCACGTAAGCCTTTCTACCAATGCCTGACTCCATCCCTCCCAAGCCTACTTCTCTGGGAGCTGCTGGCCAACCCCTTTATTTACCTCATTTTGCCTACCTAGAGGAATTCTGACTTCTAATTTTACATTTCTTCATGAGCCATTTTTCTTTTAGAAATGGAAACATTAGCAAAGACACCAGACTCTCCCTTTCTGAAACAATATAGGGAAGAATCAGCACATGGAACTGCACGGCTAGCAAGGAAGCACAGGCGTGAGCAAGAACCAAGTTATCCAGATCCTTCCCCTCATTTACATGGTTCACAAGTGTAGTCAGACATGGAAATTAGGCCTAGGGTGATAGCGATGAGAATGATGGCAATAATTTTAAGAACTTAGATAGTCCAGTACACACAATGTCTTACCTAATGCTCTGTGACAGGCACAAGTCTCACTTCCATTTCAGAGGTGGAGAAACTGAGACTTAGGTTAAAAATTTTGCACATCGTTCACTCTAGGCTACTTGACCTCAGAGCTAACATTCACCCGGAAAGTCCAATGACTCAATTGCACAAACCAACCTCAAATAAAAGAGTATCAGAGTCAAATGGGACTGGAGAGGTCCACGCCTCCCACCTCCTTGCCTCACAGATGAGGACTCCAGTTCTTTTTTCCTCTTCCAGAGAATATGTACCTTTCGAAAACTTTGTAGAAATGAAATGAGAGAAGATCAAAATGCTATACAAGCTAAGAAGTGCTACATGAATGTTAACTGCTATCACTCCACCAATCCTTAACCCCCAAGTTAATTTTCCTCTAACAGAGGCATTTAGTACTTGGACATGAGGCACACAGGGCCTGGGTGAACTCCACGCACCATGAAAGTGGCATCCTGGGCTATGACTGTCCGGTGTTACCTTCCAGGGTGTCTGCATTTGCCACATCCAGATCTGCTACAGGATACAGTGCCTTCGAAGCACTATAAGGACACGAAGTGCAGGGGAGGAAGAACACAGAAGAGAGCAGGAGTCGAGGCAGCCAAAGAAATTTATTTTTTAAATGTCTCCAAGCCCTCCAACCTGGCCCCTTTCCTCCAGTCAGCTGGTAGGACAGGGGGAGGTGGTGACTCCTAAGGATCAGGAACCCTGCTCTCATCTTTCAGTTTTGAGAGCAAGCTAGAGTGACAAGGGAATGTGCAGTAACACAGAGTCAGAATTTGGTTCCCAGGGCAAAGCTGTGCTCAAACGGTTTGACGTCAAAGACAAGGCTGGTAAGAGCCACAGAAGCGGAGCCGGACCCGTCCCCCCACCCAACTCACCAGTGGAGACGAAGCCTTCCATTTCAACGAAGCACAATGAGGGCATGTGGGATGGAAAGGAAATCTGACCCACCCAGAAGCAGTCTGCTTTCTCCTGTAGGAAGAAACCACTTACGCCGAGCAGTATGCATTTCATTTTTCTCCAATGGGCTGGGAAGTGAGCTGGTGTAAGATTCATGTCATTGACACTGCTCCTCACAAGAGAAGACCATGTGGCTCTGCTATGGGAGTCCCAGGCCCCAGGGCGGGGCCCCCTGCTCTTCTCAGAGTCACTGTGCTGAGCCGCTCAGAGATAAGTGCATCATGTGCACCTGCAGTGTCTCCAACAGTAGACATCAGCCCATGTGCCCACTGAGCACCTGGAATATGGCTACTTCAAACTGAAATGTGCTCCAGGTGCCGAATCCACACCTGATATTGAAAGCAACGTGGACACGTCCACAGTTGTTTTTTGTTGTTTTTTTTTTTTTATTGGCTCCAGGTTGAAATAACAGTTTGCACATCCTGGGTTAAATAACAGATCTCTTCAAAGTTAAATTCAACTGTCTCTCTCTCTTCACATTTTTAAACAGCCGTGAAAAATTTCAAAATGTACATGAGGTTATCCTATCTGGCTCATGTCTTACTCCACTGGAGAGCTCTTGTCTAGGCCCCTCCCCACTATAAAGTGCTCCATGGACCAGCATCACTGCTATGGACTGGGAGCTTGTTAGAATGAAGACGTTCAGGTCCCACCCCTGATCTACTGCATCGGAATCTTCATTTTAACATGATCCCCAGGTAATCTGCATGCACATTTGAGAGGCCCTGTCCTAGGGCCTAGAACATTACTTGGCCCTCTGCAGGCACTGGAGAAATGGCTATAGAATGGATAAATGAGTTATCTCCAGGAAGCTGCTGCACACAGGACACTTGGGGAAAGGGGAAGGTCCTTCCCGGCTTTTCCTTTAGTTCATTAACACTGATGTGCTCATCAGATTAATCACCTTTCACTTTAGCATGACCACTGAACCAGGCCAAAAGTGGCCCTTGAGAAAGCAGGGTCCTTAAATCCTAGGATGTGTTCAGGAATGTAGAGGCCTGGATCCTTCCCAGATCTACTGATGTAGAATCTGAATTATAAACAGACCCCCAGGTGAAACATAAGCACGTTCACAAGTGAGAGGCTGAGGTATCAGGGACGGTTCTCAAGAAGTGAAGTCCAGCATTGCAGGGGGACTGGGCAGTGGGGACTCTGAGGAACCCAAACTGGGGAGAGTGTTTTCTGCTGGGCTCTCAAGGTACCCAGACCATCCAGCAACAGACACAGGGGAGAAGAAGGCCTTAGGGCCATGGGAACAGACAACGGGCCAGCAGGGCAGCCTCCAGTACTGCAAACAAAGACCTGACAAAGGACTGGTGAGCATCTCAACTCTCCATTTTGTTCCTTTACTAGACCTAAAATCCTTGACACAAATGGAATATCTGATCACACATGAGCTATAAAACAAACTCATAAAGCTGATTTTTTCCTCTTAATTGGAAGCAAATGCTCAGGGCAAAGGATGCCATGGCCTGCAGCATACAACAGTCACAACCACGGTTCCTGGCACTCTCTCCTGGTCACACACCACCCCACCCAGCCGGTCTTCAGACAAAGAGGCCTAGAGGGGTGGCGGCAGGAGAGACAAAAGACACCAGAGACTGGGAATTCGAGGAACAAAGAAAGGAGAGGAGAAAGAGGAACTGAGAACAAGCGAGGTCCTGCAAATTCCATCAGAAGCCATGTGTCTGCAAGGGAGGGATGGATGGAGGGAGGAGACTGTGAAGGTGTGTCTTAAATAGATCTCCCTCTTGGGACACCTGGGTGGCTCAGTCGGTTAAGTGCCCGACCTCAGTTCAGGTCATGATCTCATGGTTGGTTCGTGGGTTTGAGCCCCGCATCGGGCCCTCTGCTATCAGCACAGAACCCACTCTGGATCCTCTGTCCCCCCCTCTCTTTCCCTCTCTGTAAAATAAACATACACTAAACATTCTTTTTTAATAAAAATAAATCTCCATTTTAATTAGCATGAGGAAAAAGAGGCATCTCCGTGTGGCCAGAGAGTTGTACAGAATAGGAATAGCCCTTCTGAAAGCTCACCATTACTGCGTCCCATTTTGGCAAATATTACCAGCTTTTTCACAGCTCTGACAGTAAGCCTTCAGGACACATTCCCCTCAGGAGAGGTGGTGAGATATAACCTCGTGTGAAGGAGGCTGGGCACACAGCCACCCTGCCTGCCACCATAGCGAGGGCAGCTTGGAGTTCCACCTCAGCCAGAGGTAAGCCAGAGAGATGACCACAGAGGGATTCACGTTCACAGGGTCTCCAGACCCTCCCATCAAGCAGCAGGGCTCCTTTGTCAGCTGTTGCTCAATATTTTAAGAAAATCAACAAACGCCAGCTGGACTGGGCGGGGTGTTATCAAGGAGGACCAGTGCATGAGAAATGAAACCAGAATGGCTCGCAGCGTCAACTCCAAAAGGTCTTCAACAGAGAGGAAAGGAATAGCCTCATATGGTGTGAACTCTTCCAAGCTCTTCAAAACTTGAGGCTGCTCTGACAAAACAAAACTAAATAAAAACAAAGCCAGGATCCTCTCAGGTACTCAGCGCCAGAAGGCACATCCTGTCGAGGAGGACAAACCCTTCTTGGAGAAAAGCTTTTGCTCAAAATGGCGGTCTCAAAATGGTGGTTTGATGGAGTCTTCTATGGCAGCCTGGCCTACTTGCTTTAGACAATTCTGCCCAGAACACTCAGAGTCTTTAATTAGCTTCTTACTTTGAATGGGGGCAGACAGCCATCCTGTAGCCAACTGGGGTGTGAACATACAATATTGTCTCTTTTATTCTAGAAGGGGTGGGGGGGTTCTTCAGCCTGCTGAGCAGTGGCACCCATGACCCTGTCCAGTCAGCAAAGGGGGTCTTTGACAACATAAGTGAACGCATCCTGTGTGTCCTCATTACGCACAAGATACGAACCACCTCTCTTCCCATCAGCTGGCACATGGCCTGGGTCCCCTGGCAGATTCCTTCTCTGCACACGACTAGGAGAGAAGGCAGGTAAGACCAACGTGTGTCCCCGGGCTTTTGAAGGATTTCAAATGGAAATCCTACTTTTCTCATTCCATACCCACATTTTTCCTAACGAGAGAAACAACAGGCCTTGGGTTTTCACAAGGAAGGAGGAATAAAATGCATTCAGACCACAGAAGCACCTCTAGAGGACCTGGTAATAGCAGCCTCCAACGCATCTCTGCCTTCTCAAAAGGGCAATTGGAACTTCTGCTTAGAGCGTCTCTCGCCTTGTTCTTGAGAAAGAAATCAGAACGAGGGCGTTGAGAGTGGTCAAGAAAACATTCAATGAAAAATCAGAGGCGTGTCTCTTCTTTTTTTGCTGCATTGTCCTTTGCAAAAAAGAATGACCAGTTTTACATTTTTCCTTCCCTGCATGTCTGATAGTACACAAAACATCCCACTCCTTGGTTGCCTCACGATCGTTCATATCCTGAATCGACTTGGAAAGAACAGCAGAGGAAGCATGGGCCTCTAGCCACGACTTTTTTGCCTTGGTTTCCCCAGTTACAAAAAGAGGGTACGGTCATTTACTTAGCACGTATTTCTTGCAGACCTATTTTCCAGGACAGACCGTCCAAACCGAGATATTCGCTCCCACAGTGATAAAATGAGTAACTTTAAAACTCCCCAGAAGGCAGACGTGATTCATGTGTTTATGTAACCAGGGCTTTAGATAGGGCTCTGGAAAAGAGCACAGGCCTACAAGGGACCACTGGTGTCTCAACGAAGGGTGTGACCCATAGTTCTAAACTGCATGGAGATTCATCTGACACACGTGCACTTTAAATCAGCATCTTTCATGGCCTCTTCTCTTTATATTAAAGCTAACTGCCATCACCAACACTTGAAAGTGAAAAGTAGGCCTGTGTCCCCAGTTAAATTATACACAGGTCCACTCTGCAGGTTCTCATCCATAAGCTTTTGATAATTTGTTCCTCATCTATTCAGCTGCATTTACCTGAGGGTCCACTTTTCCCCAGGAAATGAGAGCTGAACACTGCATCTGGGTCTCCTCTCTCCCATTAGCCTCCAGAGAGGACAGGAGGCCAGCAAGACCGGGAAGGGAGAAAGCCACAGACATCTCCTGATGCAGGGTCTCTACCCTCTGGGAAAAGCCACACAGGGGAAAAGCAAGACCCTTTCCAGGGGACAAATGTTCGCCTTGCCCCACACCCAAATCTGCTGGTAGCAGGCCTCACCCCCAGCGCCCAGCAGCACCGACGCCCTACAGCCAGCCTGTCTCTGATTATTCTGCCTGACGAAGATGATCTTCTGGCATGTGCAGTTGCAGACATTTCTGAAGCTCAAGACGCAAGGAGATTTGATGTCAATCCCAGGAAGGCCTGTTGGGTCCCTTCAACCAATTCTCATGTGTGTGGGAAGCCTACAGGAAGGTTTGAAATAGAGGCTGGTGGTGGAGGGCGGGGTTTGGGCTTCCTGCTTAGTCTTCCCCCTTTCTACTTGGCTCTCCAGGCACACACCAAACCCTGGAGCTTAACCGAAGGCCAGACACACTTCAGGCCCCAGATAGAGCCAGGGGTCATCCCGCTGCGCTACACAGAATCACCTCAGCTTCCCCTCGTTCCTTTGTGCGCTGGAGAAAACTCCAGCCACAAACCTTTACTCTGAAGAGAGCACCCCCGAGGCACCCACTCCAAGTCCTTCTCCTGCTGGGTGCCCCTGTGGGTCTGAATACCCTCTTGTCCCAGCACCACGTCTGCTGAACTGGACTGGACCTGAAGCACTGGACGGCTCAGTGTTTTCCCAAACTGTAGAGAGTTCTCTTGCCATAATTCTCTTGTTGTCGTCAAAAGCAATTACGTGTTTCAGATGATGAAAAGCACTGTCATGAAAAGCTGGCACAGCCGCCAAGGAGACAGATGTATTAAACCACACGGCTTCTAAGAACTCCCGCTTATGCTGGAACTCAACACAGAGATAAGCTTTGCGGTACATCCTTCTCCAATACCCTCCCATGTGGATTCGGGGCACACGGCTCCCTTCCCACCGGGCGCTGAACTCCTTCTGTGGACCAACAGTGAAGAGCACGAGAGCAGGTCAGAATGCAAGTCCACATCCTCAGACAAAAGGAATCATTTCATAAATGCAACTAAGCTACCATTAAAACAAAATACAGGATTGACTGCAGTGAGTCCAAATCTAAAAATCCACCATTTCTAACTGGTGATGTGAGGAATACTGGTCTATAAATAATAATTGATATGCTGTAAAAAGCACATCCCAAGTTCACAGAAGTAGGAAAACCGGAGATTACATAAATAAGTGGTTTTTTATTTTTGAGAGAGAGAGGGAGGGAGGGAAGGAGGGAGAGAGCGCACAAGCACGTGTGAGCAGGAGACAGGCAGAGAAAGAAGCAGGCAGAAGATCTGAAGCAGGCTCAGTGCTGTCAGTGTAGAGCCAAATGGTGAGATCAGGACCTAAACTAAAATTGGATGCTCAACCAATCGAACACCCAGGCATCCCTAAAAAGTGTTTCTCTTCATTGCAGGACTTCTCAGAGTTTTTAACTGAAGTTTAAAGGCTCAAATTATACACATATACATGTATTTTTTTTCCCCAAACCTTCCCGATTCCTTCAGAGTTCAATAATGAAGTGCTCTCACATTTTCTGTCTAACCTCAATGTCTTTTTCCTCCTCCTTTCCCTCAACCTTCTAAACCCATCTCAGAGGCAGCCTTCTTTGTGTCCCATCCAACCTACAGTAACCTTCCCACCACCTGAGGGTCTTGCTGCCCACTGTGTGGTTGCTCCATCATGGGCCGAGTGTCAGAACTTTGAGAACGTGACATTCTGCAGCGTATCTGCAAGCAGGGTGTGCTGTGGTATCCTGCCGCCTGCGGGGAAATGCACAGGTCACGTGGCACCCCCAAGGAGAAGTTATTATTACATGGTGGTTACCTGTCACACATACCTGCTTTGGTCCTTGTTTACCACTCCCTAAATGTGTGCTTTGATCAGTAGCTAACGTGAGACCTGCTTTCCTAACCAATAAATTAGGATAACAACAGCACCTACTTCTCTGTGAGAAGCAGAAGAAATTCTTCATGTAAAGCAACTGGGATAGTGTGTGGCACGTAGTAAACGCTTGATGAAAGGCAGGTTTTGCTGTTATCACAGGACAAAAGCGTCACAGGCTAGACTATAAACCCTAACTCTGTTGGCTCTCAATCCTGTGTTTCACTCTTCCATACTCCTGCATTCTTGCTACTCCACGGTGCCTTGCATGCCCTCCACATGAGCCTGCGAGCTTCCTGAAGACAGACCTCATATATAATGGCACAGTGCCTTCCTATGTTATTGCCAAAATGCTTTATGGTCAATGAGAAGGGTATTTACTATTGTTATTACAGAAATTCCATTATCCGTAAGAAGTGTCTCAATATTGACTTAAGAAATTTGTTAGAAATACTGATAGGAATGAAGGTTCCCCAAACGGTGTTCTAGAGGGCAGGAGTTGGCAAGCTTTTCGTGGAAAGGGCCAGAGAGTTAAGTATTTTAGGCTTTATGAGCCATGCAGTATCTGTCTCATTACTCAGCTCTGCTGCTGTGAAAGCGGCCATTGACAATGAACGAACATGGTTGGCTCTGTTCCAGTAAAACTTAACAGTCAGTGGCCAGATCTGACCCCAGCTATAGAAAGGATAAAAACTGTGGCTCAGGGAAATGAGTTGGTGGTCAAATTAAATTAGTTTGTTGTATTATGATTTGAGTCTTTTAATGTGACAGCAGTCATTATCAAATGTATACACACACACACACATATATATATGTATGTATATATGCTTTGTTCCCAAACGTTCCTGATTCCTTCTAAGTTGAGGGTGAGAGTGTGTGTGTGTGCANCACACATATATATATGTATGTATATATGCTTTGTTCCCAAACGTTCCTGATTCCTTCTAAGTTGAGGGTGAGGGTGTGTGTGTGTGTGCGTGTGTGTGTATGTATAGGTATGTATGTGTGTGTGCGTGTATATATGCACACATGTATACCTGGGGGGAGGAGAGAGTGGCTGGCGGGGGTGGGGCACATTGATTCATGAACTTGAAAGCCTGAGCTCTGCTCAGCGGCTCTGGCTCAGCCGCAGCCTGGGCAAGATGAATTGTGCTGTGCAGGTGTTTGTGATGACAGATCCTGGTAAGTGGCTTCTTTTTCTCCTGGAGTCAATCCAATGATCCACTGCTAATGGGATCTTCCACTTGATCAGAATGAATTGTATCAGTGCCTCTGGATAGGAATCCTATCAGGTAAATCATCAAAGCATCCCACAGAAGTTACAAGCTTGGCTCTGCGAGAATAATACACCAGGGCAGCTATGCCACCTAGTGATGCTTGCATGTACTGTTCTCATCCCGAAGAGAGCAGAAGAGGCTTCGGGGAGGCCCGGCATTTGCTATTTCTGGCCAACACTTTCACATGCAGCAAGAGTCTGAAGTCTCTTGTCTTGCCTTCGAAATGCTCCCTGTGGTTGCATTTGCCATTCCCCAAAGGGATCAGAGGAGATGAGTGACGTCGTGCTTAAAGGGAGCAGCCCAAACCTGTAGCACTAATTACAAAAGAATATACAGTAGACACCCACTCGCCCAGCCCACCTTCCAGCAGTGATGGAAGAAATGTCTTCTCCCACATCCTTATGTGGCTGCAATAACCTGTTTCCTTTATTGTACATCCTGGAAGTCTTATGCATAAAGCATCTGCTGCTTTCTCAACTAGACAGAAATGCGATCATCTGCAGTCAGAAACAGAAAAGACACAAGACGGGTGGTGACGATCTGTTCCCCATCCCACAGTGGCAAGAGTTAGAGGTGCTAAACATTAGTGCTACGTGGGTGTACTTTATGCACACAGAGACCATCAGTGTTTTCATTAAATGGGACCAGTCCTTCACCAAGTGCAGTGGCAGCGGGGAGGGTCTCGTAAGCCTTCTCAAGGCTGTGGACAGACTCTGGGATCAAATTATGCTTTTTTTTTTTCTTCTTCATTTCCGATTCCCTGCAAGAGGCCCACTGAATATAGCTAGGATTCTAGAAGTCTGGATGGCAAAGCCTCATGCATAATGCTTTTCATCCTTCAAAATACTGCTAACTGTGGCAGTACCACTGACAGTGCTTTCAAGAAGTGGTTCTAGCATCATACGAGGCTATTATAATAAACTATGGCTGTGTGTTTTCTGTAAGGAAGGAAAACATCAGTCCAGGAGAGAAATGGAGGGTAAGTGACATTTATCAGACTGTAGTTTCTGAAAATGGATTTCCTTCACTAGATCAAAGACAGCCCATTTCTACACATCATCACCAATTCTGTAGGAACAATTCCAAATATTCTGAGTGCATGTTTTCAGACAGGGCAGTTGGTCCCCTCACTGATTGTTTCCCTTCTAGGTCACAGAATATTTCCATGCACTCCTGATTGTATTTATGCAGTTCATCCGTAAGACAAAAGCACAAAAGGTATACAGAAAGCCCACAGGAAAACAGAGGCTAAGAAGAAACTTCAGGCAGCATGCCATGGACAGTTGGTTAAGTTGTGCCCTGTACAAGTATCCGCTGAATAGCCTACTTACCTAGCTGTGTTACCTGTCACAGGATTACAAAAGGCACATCTCTTTCTAACTTACTAAAAGTGCATTTTGGGGCTAAAGGATAGTGTTATCACAAACAAAGTGTCCCAAAGAAAAATAAATCTCCCATTCCAGCTCTTTACTTCTTTATGATTAAAATATAACCAACTACATCACTTCTGTGTTTGTCCCTCTAACCACCAATGCCCGTGTTGTAAGAAAGAGATGGATCTGATTGGACCTACTCAGTTACTTGATCCTATACCACTGGGTTTTCACCCAAAGCCAATAATCTTGACTCCTCCTTTTTTAAAATGCTCATTGCAATGTACTATTACTGTTTCCATACAGCTGTCAGCTGCAAAAACATTTTTTTTTTTTTTTTACAAAAATCTGGCTTTTACCCCTCTTCCTCTGGGACTCAATGGTGGTCTACTGACTCACACTGATAAAAAGAACAAAGGTTCCCTTGCTGCCCCCCCGTCAGACATAATTAGGCCTTGCACAGGTGACCCCACTGTAGCAGAGAGAGCTCAGTGACCGGGTTCACTGTTGGGGACACAGCTCCCCAGGGGCCACCACGCAGGCTCTGGACAGTTACGAACAGATGGACGCCAGGATGCCCCTTATTCCCCTGTCACTGGCGGCCCTGAAGCTGGTGTCCAGGGAAGGCAGAACCTCAGTAACAAAGCTGGGAATGCATAGTCTTTAAGAATGCCTCTCAGAAAAAAAAATTCTTGCTTCTCCCTTTTTTCAGGGGTTCCAGGGCGACAACACAGCTGATGGTTATTTTTGTAGCCAGAAAACAAGTATGTAAGAGTTGGGCATGTATGCAGACAAATGCTTCTCCCTGAAGGCCGCTTCTGGGATCTACACAATAATGCAGTACGCTCTGGCTTCAGTGGCTCCTTTAACACTCCCAGAGCATAATATACCTACTGCATTCTTGAGGGAAGGTCTCCTTCACAGAAGTCACTACCTAAGGAAAAGCGGGAGTGGGGACTGGCCAACTTTTGTTATTTTCTTTGTTTCCCGCAAAGCTATTTCTTGGAAAGGAACCCTTTCCAAGGAGAATGAACCTTATTAACGTTATGATCTCAAAGCTGCTGGATGGTAGATGGGACTTGGAAATCTGTAGTTTGTTTTAGGCAAACCCACTTGAGTTGAGCCTGAAGGGAGAGAAAAAGCAAAAGGAATGGGGATGGCTAGATGGATGGTTTAAGGATGGACTCAGCCAGCATCATCCCACAGAGCTGCTGCTTTTTACATGTACGCAGTTTCTCCTGAAGACTAAGATGACAGGTACTGTCAAGTGAGGAAAAGAAATAAGGCAGGAAGCAAAAACTGCCATCATCTGTGGTGTCTCCCTGTGGGCTCCTGGAAACACTGGAACTTTTATTTGCTGGCCAAGTGTTCTCCCATAGGTACACAGGAGTCCATCTTCATTTCCGGCCATGGCCATACCTTATTTCTAACATGTCTCAAATGGTATCTGGTGTCTTCCCTTAGAGACGGAAATTGGGGTGATGGAGACTGTAAGGCTGGGGGTAGGGCATCAGGACTGGCAATGCAGCCCTCATCCCCCCGAGGCAACAGAAACACCGGGCCTTCGGATTTCAACTCCAAGCAACATTCAGGGTGCCCACCAAGTCCCTTCAGTGAGTATTTGTATATTTGCTGTTATTAACGTATTATTTTAATACTCTATTTTTGGGCAGCTTGAGGCACCTGAAGAGGATGGGTAAATGACACCATCAAGCAACACATTGTTTATGAAAAAGGCCAAATTTGCCAGACTGTGCTAGTGAAGTGATGGCTGACTCTCCCTTGAAGATGGCCACGAAGAACATCCTTAACTGAGTTTTCCCACACGGCGGCAAACACTGCCTGCTGGCCCATCCTAAGCCTCCTCTTCTTTTGCGGTTTCTTTTTTTTCATTTTGAAGCCTGAATTTACCCTTTCTGTTGTGGAGTTGAATACTGTAGGCTTTAATATGTTTCACGGATTGGTTTTCCTTCAGAATCCCCCTCCCCCTTCATTACAACCATTCCTACAGTAAGCATGGCTTCCCTGAGCGACCAGGGCCACAGTGGGGATTAGTATTTATTTTGTGGCTAATGTTTACAGAGTACCTTAAGCTGGTCAGCAGAAAAATCACTTCATTTCTCAAAAAAAACACATGTGCCTACTTCCTTCCCACACCACCTCACCGGCAATGCCAGCTCTGGTATTGTACCTTCTTATGGTGTTTCCAATGTTTGGATCATCTGCTGGACCACTCTTTAGGGTGACCACACAAAGTAACTTTAGAAAGAAAAGGCTGCTTCAAAGAAATATTCCAGCTGGTGTTTGAAATCAATATTGAACCCAAGTCCACAGACAAAGAAAGTTGATCATCCTGAACTTTTATCACAATTCAAAATGTCCTTTCTATATTTTTAGAACCACCTCAGTCAAAGTGTACAATAGCACTGGTAATGACTACAGGCAGCAAAAAGAATCATGAGGGTTTGAAGGATGTTTTTCAGAAAAAGTGGCTTTAAATAATTAACATCATGGCACTCTTCTCCCTTCTTCATCCAGGGGAGTAAATATTTCTTGACAGGTAATGCTCCTTTATGTAAGGCCGTAACTCCAGACTGTTCAAGGTAACCGTATTATTATTAAAAAGGACACTTTAATTAAATGCTTGTCTTAGAAAACCATGCTATTTACAATAAACAACTCTTAAATATTCAATTCATCAGTTATCAACTCTAATGCCTAAGAAAATCCGTATACTTCTACTATTTTTTAAAGCAGAGGAAAACAAAAATTTAAGAGTGAAAACAAGTAGGGGCACCTGGGTGGCTTAGTCGGTTAAGCGTCCGACTTTCTCTTAGGTCATGATCTCACGGTTCGTGGGTTCAAGCCCCGCGTCGGGCTCTGTGCTGACTGCCAGCTCGGAGCCTGGAGCCTGTTCAGAGTCTGTCACTCCCTCTCTCTCTGACCCTCCCCTGCTCACGCTGTCTCTCTCTCTCTCCTAGAAATAAAACATTAAAAAAAAAAAAAGAGTGAAAACAAGTAAAAACAAAAACTAATTAAGAAAATAAGAAACAACAATGCCAAAAGTGGACACCCGTTTGGGGCTGTGTACTGCTAATTTGCTGGCTCCTACATTAGGTACTCTTATATGGGTTTGCCGAGTTAGTCTTCCCCTAAATCCTATGGTAGGTATATTAACATCCTAATGTCAAACTAAGGTTTGAAACTCAGGTTCATAGAGGTTGAGGATCTTGGCCAAGGGCGAAAGCTCTGAAGAGAAAAAGCTAGAACTCCTACTGGGGTCTCTGAATTCTAGTTCCCTTCCACTATTCATGATGCTAGTTGAACCCAAGAAAGGAAAAGCGAGAAATTAAAGGCTGACCTGTCCAAGGCAACAAAATCCAGGATTATTCAGAGACATCCAATTAACCATATTTTGAGTAAATATGTGTTTTCCTGCCATTGGATCAACTATGATGTGATTCAAACTGGCTTTTATGAAAGCCAAAGATACCAGATGGACCGTCTTTCAATCTGGTGTTTTTGTCATCTAAACACGGTCCTGGAAATCAAAACAAATAGAAACATAAAAACCATTTAAAAAAAAAATATGGGCCATGACTGCCCTAGAATCAAGGCACAGGATGAAAAATGGTTACCAAAGTCAGTCCTAGAGTAGACTGGTCCTATTTGACCATTAAAGAAGGCAGACACCCATCCAGTTTCCTTCTGCAGAAAGTCAACAATCACTGCCTCCGTTGAGGGGAGATAAAAATACCCCCATGTGGTTGTCCAAAGGGCTTCTGACAGTATCCGGCCTGTTTAACCTTTGTGTCTGCCCTTCCTTCATGCCCCCCCCCTTTTTTTTTTGGGGGGGGTGTGCCACAAAAAGGCAATGCCTTTAATGATCTACACTTGACAAGACTTGAAATTAACCTTTCAGTGAATAATTCACATTCAGTGTGAAACAACACAACCAGTGGTGATGTGACATTTTTGGTAGGTGAGCACATCAAAGGCGTCTGCTTCCAACGATCTCCCTGAACACCCAAGGGGATCTCAGGCTGCCAGGTGTCCTTAGAAGTGACAGGCAGAGGAAGACAGAGGAAGGGAGCACCAGCAGCGCACTCTACACTGGATACTCACTACAAAATGAAGGTGTTTTAACCCACTTCTCTAATTCATCCTTATGCACTTCGTTCTGCCTCGCTTTCTAATATGCAAGTATAAAAGAGAAACCCAAGGATATCATTTCTGACTGCCAAGCCCCCAACAGGAGAAATTCATGAACACATGACTTCTAGCTCCTACATACTCAACCTTGATCTTTCTGCCAGCATTTCTCAGAATGATTACATTTAGTGCTTTCTGCTGGGAGGGCAGTGCCTACAGCACTTGTTCAGATGACATGAAGCATTTCTAAATTGAAAGCCAACTGAAGTTGAAGTCAGCTCATGACACTGTCATACAATAATGTAAGTAACAACAATTATGCTCATCTTCAAGGCACCCACCTTCTGGTGCCCTCCACACTTAGTGTATAAAGGGCACCTCTGAGGCATAGACATCTATAAAAACCTCTAATTTCTTTGCCCCTTCTACTTTTCTTAAAGCAGGGAGCTCAGGAGAGAAGAAACCACACACAAAATAGCCTTTAGCACAAGGCCACTTTCAGGACCCATCACTAACTCTTGGGTCACCCAAGTTTACTGAATAACTGAATCTACTAATAGTACATAACTTGGGGACTGTCGTGTTCCCAAAATTTCTCTCTTTGTTCTGGGAAAACACTTGTTAAAACAGACCACTATGGATAGGGAAGAACGAATGATGGGTGGTTAGTTCTAAACAAAGTTTAATAAGAGACTCAGTAACAGATTCAGTGGGACTAAGGGTTTTGTGCACCATCCTGGCAGAAGTATGATTTGCTACTGACTGGATAGGGTGTTTTCTATCCTCTTAGGGCTGGCAGAGTCAGGGAGGCCTCCAGGAAGACAGTGGGTCTCACTTAGACCTTAACAGGGCACCTGGATGGCCTGGAAGGGACTGAAATAAGAGCAAAGGAGGACACGAGAACATACAAGGCATGGCATGACTCAGTCAGAGAAAAGTGCTGGCTGGAAGGTCATACTTATAGTGCAGCCAGACTGGAAGTTGGGCTGAGGTTTGGAGTTCATCCCCAAAGTCATGGGGAGCATCCAATGATGCTAATCCCCTCATCATTTGCCGAATGGGTGAATATGCATGTGATGTCCACCGGGGAGGAAGGAAATGTTTTAAGAAACTCTAAGCTGGCTACGGGGTTTGGGACAAGAAATCGATTTAGGAAGCAAGTGAGACACAGGGAGGAGGTAGGAAGGCCCTGGGTTCAGACAGTGCATAGGCAAGTGAGGGAGGGAGTAACGTGAGGGACGTCAGGAAGGTTTCAGACTCACCCAACAGCAACAAGTGAGTTGGGGAGTAGAGGACAAAATTACTAATAACCCAGTTTTACACTGAGGTGACCAGCACTGTGATGATGGCACGGACACAGGGAATTCAGAGGCATTGCCCCTACTTGCAGGACTTAGTGCTTCACCCAGATAAAACACATTGTATTTTAATTAGTCAGTGTGACCTGCTGGACTATCAACCAGGCAAGGTCCAAACCTGCATCTTATTTGCCTTTGTATGTTTCAACTTCCTGAGCCACAATGCTTAACACAGAAGAGATGCTCAGTAAATACCTGTTGTACACAGCAGGCCCCAGTTTGGAGAAAGAGGAGGTAGCTGGTGGGAAAACAGAGTGAATATATCATGATAAAGCATGCCCTTAGAGGAGATTCATGTTGAAATGTGAGAAAGAGAAGTCACCTTTGATTTCTTAACTAGCCCACTCCCTCCCCTACCCCCTGCCCCAGTAATATAGTTATTCCTTCATCTCCCTTCCTAATGTCTACTAGTTACATCCTTTCTTTTTTGATGGGCAGATGAAGGTTAAGGCTAGGAGGGCAGATCAGTCTCCTAAAGAAAGAACAGAGGAAAAAAAAAAAAGAAAGCCAATAACTTAACTTCAGAGGGAGAAGGGAAAAAGGAAACATAATTTGCGACTGTTTTCATAGACTCAGAGCAACTAAGATCCCTGCCCACTGAAGGAACACATAAAATGCAGGGAATTTCATTGGCAAATGAGTCCAGTTAGATGTCCACTGCATATCAGAATGATGCTTACCCAACTCAAAGTCATGATACTATCCTTCCTCACAGTGAAGGACAGTTTATTTTATATTTCCTGTCTACCAAAAAGTTATCACAATGTACCTATTTATTACAAGACCATAATATGAACAATTACTCTCACTTCTGGAAGAGCAGAAGTTTGTAGAAATCTTCCTTACTCCATTCAAAATCTGCTTTAAGACACGCTATTGTAATTTATATCAGCAGAATCTTTCCTCCCGTGGGGAAATCAGAGCCCAGAATTTCCTGCTATTTATGGGATGTGATAAAAGATCCTTCTTCTCAATTTCTTTACCTATGCTTCCCATAAATAGGAATTAAGCTAAAAGGTGGGACAAGACAAATGGTATTGAGAAGAAAAATTAAAGTAGATTCAAAGATCCAGTTGTGTCAGCTAATAGGTCTCATCACAAAAAAGGAATGTGTTAACATTCAATAATAATATAATTCATAAAACATAAATGATGGTAACAAACCACCACAGTTATGTATTTGAAAAAAAATCTAGGGGCACCTAGGTGCTCAGTTGAGCATCCGCCTTCGTTCAGCTCAGGTCATGATCTCATGGTTTGAGGGTTCAAGCCTCACATCAGGCTTTCTGCTGTTATCACAGGGCCCGCTTCAGATTCTCTGTCCCTCTTTCTCTCTGCCCCTCGCCTGCTTTTGTGAGCTCTTCCTCTCAAAATCAAACATTAAAAAAATCTATGCCTTTCTGGTAAGTTCTGGAAGTAGAGGGGATATTATCTGATTAATCCTCATCTCCTAGTATAGGATGTGGTTCCAGAGAGGTGCTCAGTTAACTTTTGTTAAGTGAATGGACTGTAAACTAACTTCTTGCAGTTTTCACATTTCTTAGGCTCCCCCCCACCCCACTAACACCTGGCATCCTAGGATGCAAAAGTGAGCACCTGATAATCCTGTTCCCTGGGCCTCTGGCATCCAGACTCACATTTCACGTACCCTCTCAGCTCACCTCCTCCTCCCCATTCTGCTCAACGAGAGTTGATGCACTGTAGGAGTCTGCTTCTCCCTGGCCTGGGCCCAGGTGGTTGCCATGACAACACACCCTAAGAGCAAGCACTTGACAAGGGCCTTCCTGGGACACACCAGAACAGGAGGGAGTGTGGCAGACCCTCAGGCCCAGAGCAGGGAATGAAGAGAGGAGATTCCGAGCAGACTTGACAATGCTTTTCTTGGCCACAGACCACACTGGCTGCTCAGGACTGAGGACTCCATTCCTGAAATTGCTGGCTTTCTCACCCAAAGAGCACATGAGAAAAGTAGCCTGGGAGAGGTCAGTGGTCACATCACCTCATCATCTGGCGCTTTTTTTCTTTCTTCAAAATGTTATTTAAATTCTACTTACATAACATACAAGTATCTAACATTTCTTATTAAAACCAGCAAAGGGCTAGAATCTCTATCAAAGACAATTTAAAATATCCAGCCTATGGGGCACCTGGGTGGCTCAGTCAGTGAAGCGTCCAACTTCGGCTCAGGTTATGATCTCGCGGTTCGTGGATTCGAGCCCCACGTCGGGCTCTGTGCTGACAGCTCAGAGCCTGGAGCCTATTTCAGATCCTGTGTCTCCCTCTCTCTCTGACCCTCCGCTGCTCATGCTGTCTTTCTCTCTCTCTCTCTCTCTCTCAAAAATAAATAAAACATTTAAAAATAAATTAATTAAAGAATAAATAAATAGAATATCCAGCCTAACTGTAAAAGCAGGTATTCCCAAAGACCTTAAGAGGGAGGAGCTACCTTTCTTCCCTCTGGCGTCTGGGCTTCAAGGACAGAGCAGAAAGTGGTATGGAGGTAATATGCTGTAGGTATCACCCATCCATGTCATGAGCTGCTGGGAGGCAGGCAAGGTGTTACTGGGGTGCCTTGGGCAGACACGCGGCGGGCCTCATCCCTCCTTCTACAGTGTAATTCCCAGATTTTAAGTTTTCTTATCCAACAGCCCTGAAGCCCTTTGTTATTTGTCCCGAGGTATAATGAAAGTAATTCCAAGTTACATAGCCTTTCTCTCACTGCAAGAGTTAACGGGAAATTTAAAGTTAATTTATCTTGAGAGAGAGACAGAGAATCCCAAGCAGGTTCCACACTATTGGTGCAGAGCCCGATGTGGGGCTCAACCCCACGAACCATGAGATTGTGACCTGAGCAGAAACCAAGAGTCAGATGCTCAACCGACTGAGCCACCCAGACACCCCAAAAGGAAATTTAAACTACTGCTTTAGTTGCCAGGCAGAGGAGGACTGCAAAGAGATAGGTTATTAGAAATCACTGTAGCAACCCCTTGCATACAGTAAATGCTCAACAAATGTCAAGGAGTTGAAGAGAAATACCAGAGTGGAAGCCGGCACACCCTCACCCTGAGGGACACTGCCACCTGTTTACTTGGTCTTCTTGGCTCCGAACACCCCACCGTGCACAAGGGCAACAGCCCATCAACAGGGACAAAGGCAGGTGCCCGTACTCAGAGCTTTTAGTGTTCTGTTTGGTTAAATGACAGAAATGAGGAGATGGCACTGGACCACACTGGCCACTGCTTGTCTCTTTCTTAGTCTTGCCCTCAAGGTCCAGCTCAGGTCCTCCTCGGGCCCCCTCCTCCCGGCTACCATCTACTTCTCTGCAATGCTGCACTGCTTGCTGTTTGCATTTCATTCAGAACTTCTGAGGGAGAGTCAGTAGCCCTTTTTGCCCCATTTATTTTATTAAAAAA
>NW_027527920.1:12543277-12600359 GCF_008692635.1 Crocuta crocuta | reverse complement strand
GCTTAACCGACTAAGCCACCCAGGCGCCCCTATTTAAAAAATTTTTTAAATGTTTATTTTTGAGACAGAAGAGAGAACACGAGCTGGGGAAGGGCAGAGAGAGAGGGAGATGGAGAATCTGAAGCAGGCTCCAGGCTCTGAGCAAGCATTCAACATAGAGCCCAACGCGGGGCTCAAACCCATGGACCCTGAGTTCATGACCTGAGCCGAAGTCGGATGCCTAACTGACTGAGCCACCCAGGCACCCATCTTTTGCCCCACTTAGAGGGTTCCCTCCTTCCCATTTAGGTGATAGACTCCACAGTACCACATCACAGCTCCTGGCCAGTCCTGCCCATCATCCCAGTCCCCAAGCAAATGACCCAGATGCTAACGAAGAGATGTCAAATATCCACCTCTGCTCCCTTGGCTGGAAAGGAGCATTCCTCTGGATTGTTGAGTCCCTCTAGAGAGGCCTCTGGGAACCCGAAAATCACATGTGGCCAAATAGAGAAAACATTATAACCAAGCCCAGTGTGCAAGTTTCCCGAGGTCAGCAGGACAGTGTGGGCAGGTTGGGGGGGAGCACCCCCCAGCCTGGATGGAATCAGGGAAGAGGTCTCAGAGGAGGGGGCCTTGAGTGGAGTGCTGAAATCCAGGAGGAGGGGGCCCAGTGGAGCAGAGCTGGGAGGGTGTTTCATGCGGAGGGAACAGCTTGGGTAAAGGCTCGGGCTGCTTGTAACTACTGCTTCTCAGCTGAGCAGCCTCAAGGAGTCCCTGGGCAGGATTTGTGTTTCATGTGTATAATAATTTATGCATCCACTGTCCACATGGCACTCCTATCTGGAGTGATGACAGTGATTACACTCTCTCCTCTCCCAAATGCCTGGGGACACACAGGAGCTCTGTGTCTGCAGGGAAATGCAGTCTCCATCTCTGAGTGAGGGGATTTACAGGCTGACTGTCGAAGTTTGGGGAGATGTGCCCCACAAAAGGCCTGTGATGAAGTATGTGGCAGAATAAGACACCCCACTTCATGTGAGCTCTTTTTCCAGACTTTGTGTTGCTAATTTATTACAATCATCGGAAAAGGATAGAATTTACAGAGTTTGTGTAAATTACCCAAGACGGCGATCCACAGCACAGGAGCACAGTCATGGAAGGTGGGAAGAGTGAGCACTCCCATCACATGTGTTGATCAGTGTGCTTGCTGACCTCCAGGATACACCAGCTGGCCTTGACCTATAGGATACACCGGCTGGCCTTGAGAAGCCCATAAATCAGCCACTGAGTGGCACCACCACCAATATAGCTTTCCCTTAGAGACTACACGATACTCAAAGTCTTTACTTTGTGGAGCTGCTGTCATTCCTAACTGCAAAATCAAGGTCCACAGAAAATCTAAAGTCTCTTCATCTCAGGCTATTTTACTGAAAACAAGCTTATAAAAATCGTGGTGGCCGGGCAGGAGACAGACAGAAGACAACCACTGATGAGTGAGGTCACACTAGTTTATACTCCATTAAAATAATTTGGTAAAGCAAAAAGTTATGTCATCTAGAACTGTGTAAACATTTATTACACTTTATTGGTTATCCTCTAAAAGTAAAGAGTAATTCAGGTAAGCTCAACCCTTCTACCTGCACAAAAGACATTTTTGTCATTTACCTACATTATCAACAGTGTCACAGGATATAAAATGGTATTCTGGAACCAGACTGGCCTGGTGGAAATCTTTGGTTTTCTATTTGCCAATTGTATGTCCTTAAAACGGTTCTTGAAAGTTTCTCAAGCCTCAGTTCCTCATCTCTAAAACCGGGATAGTTACTTCCAAAGGTCCATTGAGAGGGTCACATGGCTAACGTGTATGAAGTGTTTAGTGCACTGTCTGGCTCATGGTATGTATTCAAAAATATTAATGACCATGGTTGTAAAACAATAAGAACACTAACTGACAGCTTTTCACCTTAAAAAACCCACACCACTTCCAATCAGGTTTGCTGTGACAATAGTGGAAAATGAACCAGTGTTACAAAATGAACTAAGCACATTTAGCCTAGCTGTTGAAAATGGAAAGACCATTGCCCGGTGCTGGTCGTGGCCCTTACTGTACATTTTTGTGAAGCCTTGGGCACGTGACATCACCTTGCTGGGCCTCCCTCTCGCTTCAGTGTCAGGTGCTAGTACACGAGGGTTGGTGATGCCTCAAGCCTCTTTCAGCCCTAACATGCTGGAGTCCACCTCCAGGGCAGCTGTGATGGCAAAGGTCGACACAGCACGTTTTATGAACCATAGTTAGAGGACAGGGTGATGGGGCCTACTGGCCACATTATGTAATTAGTCCTCTGCCTGGAGGGAGGGTGAGTGCCTGTGAATAACTACACAATCACATTCTGAAGGGAAAGGTACCAACTCACCTAACATTTCTGAGAACAGCTTTGATTCGCCTGAGCCACTGTTTCCACCCAAGAAGGCTGTCTAGGTAATTTTAGTCTGTACTTTCTTGGCACCATACACGTGAACAGCTCCTTTTATTTTTGTAATACAAAGGGCCCATATGCAGGGCCCACTCTTAGTGGCTTTATATTAGACTGGTGAGCTATATCCCATCATCCTGGGGCTATAATCCAGTACTCATGTATAGCTGAAAATCCTAGTGCAAATTTTAGGGTTCACCTACTTCAGAGTGTAAGAGTGTGTTTGTGTAGGGAGCTTGTTAAAAAGGCAGATGTCCCCCCCCCCTTACTGATTCTGTATGTCTACTGTGGTGCTCAGGGGTGTGCTATTTTAACAGCCTCCTCCAAATTCCTCTGATGTCAGGGGTGCACAGTGTGAAAAACATTCTCTGGGATTCATCATGGATAGTTTTGGAAAGGACAGACAAATAGCTGAGAGACCACCCTTACCTCCTGAACTATCGCTTCCCTTAGTGATCAGGGAGCAAGAAAAACTACTGCATAATCTTCCTTTCCTGGCACGGAAGTGAAATTCTAGAATTTTCTAAGGTGCAATCTGACTTGGGAGTGATTAGCACTCCCCAAGTTCCCCACACCACCCCGTGTACCCTCATACTTAATGCTGCTTCACTTTTTGACCTGAGCTAGTTACTCACACTTCCTCATCTGCCCCCAAAGATACTAAAAAAGAATCACTCAGTGGTCAAACATCACTACTTCCAGGAAGCTGTCCTTGAAGATAACCCCTCCCCAGTAATATTTTCCACTTCCCTTGTAGGTGCTAACAAAATATCCCTAGGAAAACCTATAGTACAGGTAGAAGGTATCTGAATGTACGAGAATGGCTTTGCAGGTAGGCACCTTATTAACTTTATATCCTCGGCTCCCATCTGCCTAGCCAGTCACTTTAAAAAAATAAAACTTGTTTAATGTTTATTCATTTTTGAGACAGAGACTGAAAGACAGAGAGAGAGAGCGCGAGAGCGAGAGCGAGTGTACAAGTTGGGGAGGGGCAGAGAGAGAGGGAGACAGAGAATCCAAAGCAAGCAGGTTCCAGGCTCCAAACTGTCAGCATAGAGCCCAACATAGGGTTAGAACCCACAAACCATGAGATCATGTCCTGAGCCAACGTCGGATGCTTAACCAACTTAAGTCATCCAGGTGGCCCAGCCAAGTTCACTTTGAATGATCTGAGTTCAACTGCTATTTCCCCCAAGCAAGCTTGCCCTGACCCAAGTCAACACTCCTCACTATAGCTCACAGCACCATCCACCTCTCCTCTGCAACACTTAATGCAGCTGCCATTGCCTAGCATTTAAGAGACTGGTTGACCAATGTCTGGGACCTCTATAGGCTCCATGAGGGCAAAAAAGGGAACTAATATAAAGTGCTTTAAAAACATCTTGAATGAATGAAATCATTCAGAGGTCAATAGTGTTGCCCTTAGAGAGACTGGCGAGAGAATATAGCGAGCTGGATACCTGGAAAGTTCTGCCTCTGACAGTCTGTTTGATCCTGTGTACTTCCTGCTCTTGCATTCAAGGAATCCAGCATAAACCTCATGCTGTCTCCAGTTTGACTGCAAAAGTGGGAGACAAAGGATTTCTCAGAGCACAAGAATGGTAGGCCAAGATCTTGTTTTCATTGCATAACCCATTTCCTTCATGCAAGACTCCAGTCTGAGTTTAGTTGGACTATATTTCATATTCTCCAATGACTTCTCTGTTCTACACAACAAGCAGAGAATTTCTCTCTCCAGCAGGACTGCTGTTCCCTTCAAGACTGGCTGCAGCCTGGTTCAAGTATCTTCATAGAAAGCCAATGAATCAATCAATGCCCCTGTTCTGGAGTAGGATTTGGGACTTTCACTTGTGCTTCCTTGCCTGAGAAATTCACTTAGTATTTTGTTGTTGTTATCACTCGTTTTGCTGGAGTTTACTGGCTCTCATCTATATTCCAAGCCATCTATCAGCTTTTCAAAGAGGTTAATGATTTCATGGTGAAAGACGGGCACTATGGAAGCAGAGGGACACAGAGTGTCCTAGTAAATTTTCAAGACAAAAACTTGAGAATTTTAAGTATTTACTACAAAACTGAAGTTTCACTAGAAGAAATTGGTTACTAGGGTTCTTTTTTTCAGTTTTGGGTTTTTTTTGGAGCAAATGGTAAAGATCTAAGTCGCCTAGGATATATAGAGTACTAAGAAAAGGCAGCATATTCCTCAAGAATGTAAAACATTCTTTCCAGAGTTTCCAGATTTTTTTTGTTTTGTTTTTTTTAGAACCAAGTAGGTAATGTGTGTGTTCTCAAGTTCATAAGATCCAAATCTTTCTTCTGCTAGATCCAAATGCCACGAAAGAAAAGGGTTAATAAGACCAGGAAAAAGTGGTGGATAGGACAGGCCTTCCTCCATTAAGGCACAGTCATTTGTGGCAGCCACATTAAGGTATGGTTGTGGACGGGAATGAGTTCACACTTGATTTCATCATCAAAAGACCAAAGGTTCAGCGCACATACCTGTAGCTCTTCCTAGTTACCCACTGACATGATATCTATGTATCTATCTAAACTTGTAAATTTTTAATTTTTAACCTGTAAAATGTGACTTAAATGTGTTATCAAACTTTATTAACTATAATAAAAATAGAGTATCAATGATGTGGTTGATGACAATGAGGGTGATGGTAGCCATTTGTTAAATACTATACAAGAATGATGGCAAACATCCCACATTATGCATCTCATTTAATAATTGTAAAACTATATTAGGATTATGATTTCCTCCGTTTTCAGGTAAAAGACAAAGAATCAGAATGGTAGAACAAGAATCTGAACACTGGTATTCTTATCCAGGACACTATAGATTTTACCCTCTAAGTATGTACTGCCACTATGTTTGGTAAGCAAGCCTAGGTTCACACTCTCCTACCCAACTCTGATATTAGAAATCTCCTTCCCATCCATTCTCCACATTCTAAATAAAGGTACTAGTTATTTATTTACCTCAAGTGGTGTAACTCAAGTCCCTCAGTTACCTTAATTATCCCTCTCAGAACCTTCCTTGGTTTGGTCAGAGTGTTTTTAAGGTACACCAGTCCACCTACAGGTTATATTATCTATGGCCACTTTTGACTCTGATTCTAATGCCCTCCATGATTACATCCAGTAGGTGATCTGTCTTTCTGGCCATCACCAACTTTTGGTCAATCTTCAGAGAGCTCTCTGCAATGATTTAAAAGCCCATCTATTGGGTCAGCACCTATAACAATGGCTACTCATCTTCAAGTGCAGTTTGTGCTATTTTTCTCATATGCTTTGTTGATACAGATGCTCTCCTGTTTTTGTTTTTTTTTTTTTTGCACAAACATGACCCACGACAGTTTAGTGTTTCACTATTAAGAAGATCCAGGGGGCGCCTGGGTGGCTCAGTCAGTTGAACGTCCGACTTTAGCTCAAGTCATGATCTCATGGTTCGTGGGTTTGAGCCCTGCGTCGGGTTCTGTGCTGACTGCCAGCTCAGAGCCTGGAGCCTGTTTCGGAGTCTGTGACTCCCTCTCTCTCTCTAAAAAAAAAGAAGATCGAGAAGTTTCACTACACATAATATCATTATGTAAGAGTTAAAGTGGATCAGCCCTCACCAATGCCAAAGTGCCTGTACTGTTTATAGTTCTCCATTCAGAGAAATGACATCGTATACCTACCCATTGTTTCCTGTCTGTAAGATAATCTCCACCTCTGAGAATATTTTCTCTGATACCATGTTGATTAATGATTGTGGCAGGAGGAAACATCGGAAAAACTTCACTATGTCAACTGCTTTTATTTGCCTAATTCTCATGGTAACTGCTGAATTGTTCCATAGTCTTTGTCATCTTGGGCTTGCCTTTGGCTTCAGAATATTGAAGTGTGCTGTGCACCTAGGTCTACACGAGCAAGGCAGAGTAGGGGGCTGCACAACCCTCCAGTACATCTGAGCCAATCATTTAGTCCACGCAGACCATTCTGGGCACAGCAGGATTACTCAGCTGACACCAAGAGCATCAGCTAGCGGGAATCATCACATTGACCCATGTACCTATCTAGGCAGTCCTGTTCTTCGGTTTAGCACGTTTGACTCTAGACCTGCAATCCATCCCCCAATAAATGGCAACATTTTTTGGGGCACAGAAGCAGTTAAAGCCATTCCTCCACTGAGTAAGATGTAGAAACACGCAATCTTGAAAAAACAAAGAGAAATTATTCCGATAATGAAAACCACTGAAAGCAATTTGCAAACCATTCCCCTGACAGTATATAAACTCTTAATATACTGTACGTAACTCAGGGTTGGTCTTTGACTCTCCCCTTTGCATCATGTGTCTTTCTAGCAGCAATACTAACACCTGAATCTGTCTTTCTCACTGTTTCAGAGGGATATACAGTAGCAAACACAGCTACACACTGAATGAAGTTAATGACTTGTATTATTTATTCAATGGAATGCTTCTGATAATTAAAACAATAAAAAGGTTAATCAAGCAGTTGTGAAACCAAATACTCAGGGAATCCAAGCACTTGTATAAAACCTAAATTTGTTGTTGTGTGCCCTTAGATAAAGAGCCTCGGTGATCACCACATAAAAATGGGAATTTACATGTAAAACTATGGTATCTTTAAGAACCATGTAAGCCAAGAAAAAAGTTGTGCAAAATAAAATTGAGTGGAGGATATAATAAACGGAGAGCCATGACATCCCGAAGGAGAGAGAAGCACACAGAAATTTCAGAAAGGATAACAAATTAGTTTAGCAAAGTCACAATGAGAGAGAGCAGGCAAAAATAAAGGCAAAGGATGTAGCGTCCAGGGAAAGAGGAAGGGGCGAGTGGAAACAGCTGGAATTGTTCAGCTGTGTCAACATTCGGCTGTTTCACAGATTGACTAGCAAAGTGTCATCTGAAACCAATTACATTCCCAAAACCCCACGGACCCAGTTCATAACATTGATTAATCCACATTGTGAAAAAGTCCCCAAGCAAAACTAGAACAGCTGTCAGCCCTTGGAGCTCAAAATACAGCAATTGCTTAAGAAAAAAAAAAGATGATGAAGAAGAAAAGTTCCTCTTGAAATTTTAAGGATTTTTAAGAAGGTATACCTACTGAAATAGAAGAGAGATTCACAACTGCTCTTACCCATCTGTTTGAGAACTGTCTGTAATTAGAAAAGCAGGGGTCATGTTAAAATAAACCTCAAGTCCATTCCCCAAATCAGAACACAACTGCCTCAAAGTCTGTAATACCTTGGGTCTTTTTGCTCTCTTCTGGGAATAACATTATGCATTTCCTTTTTTCATGTTTATTTTTTCCCTCTTGTTATCTCAAATGTATTAACCTACATCCTTTGGGCCAATCAAAATATAGGTAATATATTTTCTAATAAACAACTTTTTTTATGCCATTCGTTATATTTTACAGAGGTAAATGTATACACAACAGCCTTGATTGGCTAACATGTAACTCGTGTGTGACTCAAACATATAAATGGCCACCACACCCATTTCATGTGTGTGGTGCCTGACAGACGTACAGGCGCCTGTAAAGGGATTTGTGAGGCCTTGGTCTTGCCTCTGAAGCTACTGCAACTAGATATCCAGCCACCAGGTGCTTCCGAGAAAACCCAACACCATATAAATGGTCATGAAAGCTTCTTAAGAAGTCTCCATTTCTGTAGATCCTGACCTCAAATCTCCACCGTGAGGCAGCAAAAACTGTAGAAGTCTCTCATCCCTTGCACATATTTTTCCTCACAGGAAAAGAAATGTGTGCCTTTTCCTTTGTTCATTCATTCAGCAAACATTCACTGAACGTCTACTGCCTATCAAACACTGATTCTCAGCATGTGAATGTGTACGAAGAAACTCAAGCACAGAAAGCTTTAGTGACCTGCCTAGGGCCAAACCAACTAGTAAGTGCTACAGTTTGGATGCAAACCCAGGGCCATATGATATCTAATTTTGTGCTCTTTCTAAAAAACCACATTACTACATTATGCTTGACATAGATTTTCATAAGCTGGCCAGAGAGCCCAAAAGCATGCAAAATATAGTTCCCACAGGGAAATACATTCTGAGTTACAAAAAAATACTGGGTACAAATTGGACTTTAAGAACATAAGCGGTTTATATATTCAGATTACACTCTACTTTTGCTCCTTCCTCTCTAAATACCCAGTTAGTAATCTACTAGTTTTCCTTCTGTGGAAAGGCTACTCTGTAACTGCAAGTTTTAGAAACTGAAGTAGGTCTTTGATTGATTGATCCTTTTCCTCCAAATACTCCATGCTTGAGTCTCCTACCACTCATTAGTATCACTAGGAACAGTTGTTTCTAATTCAAACCATTTTGAAAAAAACAAACCTTGATTCCACTAGCATATCCTTGGATGGGGGGTGGGAGGTGAGAAGAAAAAGAAGAGGGGAAAAAGCCCACAACCCACAATTCACTGTGTTACATAAAGGAATCCAAGCTTATTCTTAGGATTTCTGAATTGGAAGGTCAACAGTAACAACAAGTTATTTTAGATGTAAAGAAATACTGTTATTAAATACTGCTTTCTAAACAGTATTTTCAGAGATTTGTAGTAGGCAACATCTATAGAGTTTTGAACAATTTTTTTTGAGGTGTTTCAATTCACCGAGATTAGGGTGGGTGCAGGACACTCAGACAAAGCAATAAGAAACAATTAGTCTACATATAACATTTGACAATACACTAAGAAAAAAAAGACACAATTAGCCTCTACAAAGATTCTTTAATTCTTTTTACTATTTTTTTTACACTAGAGGATATTTATAATTATAGTTTTTTAAATGCTCATGGTGTCACAGATAAAGAACACCAATTGCTCCCAATAGAACTCTCACTACAGTACAAGTTGGTAAGAGCAAATTACTGTTTATAAATGGACATGATTGTAAATGAGGGGAACAAGTTACAAATGATATGTTACTGAAAGGAAGCCAAAATATTTCCACTTCTCTCTTTCATGAAAAGCTAGTATTACCTGCATCCTGCCCCCTTCTCTAAGTCCCCTCCATGGACATGGGCACTGCTAAGACGCCAAGAAATACAGTAATAACCTTCTATTTTTATGTTATGATCTTAGAATATCGAGTACTATCCAGAGTGAAAAAAGCACACTCACATTTCCGTATCTCAAGCTACTCTAAGAATCATTAGAGTAGAAAGATTGTAACTTTAAGTGCTGAATGGACAGATTATCTGTCCCAAACACTACATACATCGATGACCTTCAAGTAAGTTTATCCTAAAAGGTCTACCATTTAAAATACTGAACCTTAAAAGAACCCAGATGGAGTTCTGTGTAAGGTGGGGGTCTTTTCCTCTGCACATTCTGATTTAAAAACTGTTACTCTAAGTTATACTGTTTTCATTTTTTTAAATAAACAATTTCTACTTTATAAAGCCTAGGGACACCTGGGTGGCTCAGTCAGTTAAGCACCCGACTTCGGCTCAGGTCATGACCTCATGGTTCTTGGGTTCGAGCCCTGCATCGGGCTCTGTGCTGAAAGCTAGCTCGGAGCCTGGAGCCTGTTTCAGATTCTGTCTCCTTCTGTCTCTGACCTTCCCCTGCTCACATTCTCTCTCTCTCTGTCTCTCTCTCTCTCTCAGAAATAAATACAACATTTTAAAAATTAAAAAAAAAAAAGCCTAGCGTTCCCCCCTGGAAACACTATTTTTGTGAACTAATGGAAGGTCAAGATACAGATACCAGGCAACCATAAAACCCTAATGATGACTGAAGGATCACAATTAGAGTATCTATCTCGTTTGTTCTAATACTGTTTTTGAGGATTAAATGAGTTAGTACTCAGAACTAACTGGAGCTAACTATGGAGCATAGTAGAAGTGTTGGAATAAGTGTTCAAAGTCAGCATTTGCATTTCATCAGAGCTCCAGGGAAAGTGAGATCCAGGAATTTAGGTCTGGGCAGACCCAATGTGGTTTGTAGCCAATGAAGAAGCCTTTTACAAAGGTGTGGCTTCCTAACAACAAAAACAAAAAAAACCCAAAGGTGTGGTTTCCTGTCCCCTCCTTACCACCTTCAATGTGGACCTTTCCTTAATTCTCGGCAGAAAAGAAGTTGAGCTAGAGCAAAAAGTCTGTGTCTGCTTTGAACTACGACTGGCAAAGGCCTGGGAGTGCTCTCTGCTCTCCTGCTTCTGTGCTATAAATGGCTTCTCGGAGCAGCTTGTTGAGATTCCTATGCTAAAGGGCTTTTGTTTGATTGTGAGGCAAGGTACAGGGCAGTGAGCAGGTGTACTATTTGTCACAACAAGCTTCCTTACTGCTCCTATTTAAAACCAAGACACTCAATGACCCTGCGGGATTATTAACAGCTCACATCTCGAAAGCACGGACTCTCTCAGGGTTGGAATGCTTATTAAAGGTTGTCTGGGCCGACTTCCTTGTAGCGCTATCACTCATTGCTCAGTGGTTTAAATATCTCAAATGGAATGAACTGCCTGGCAAAAGTGCCACTGCTTATATTGAAGGGCTGTGACTTTCCTCAACCCAAGGGATTTTTGATGATGTTGGCCTAGGGGATAAAGACAAAGGGACTTGTGGAAAAAGTCAAAAAAAATTCCAGAACTGAAGTTCTCATCTCAGCTTACCAGGTTACTTCCTTAAAGTAAATATTAAACAGAGAGTGGGCCCCACTGTGTTTTTTCCCCACCACAAATATCAAACTATGTCCTACATTAATATGATTATGCTTTACCCATCGTTAGGTTAGGGACAGGCATTCCATGGAAGACCTACTTTAAAAGAAAGAAAAAAAAAAAACTACTGGGTTTTTCTGGAGTTCCTCCATTTCCCCACTGTGTTTTTCCCCACCACAAATTTCAACTGTTGCCAAGTTCATTGATAAATTTCAATTGTATACAACTCATTCATTTTCCAGAATATCAAGCAGTCCATTTCAATGAACATATGATACTGTTTCTTGGTCTCCTGCCACCAAAACTTGGCGTTACTGCTCATAACTGAACGTAACCATAAAATGTAGAATGGCATTAAGGCTCCAATGGCTTTCTACTCTAGAACAATGGCACCTATAGAATGCAGCCTACGTATATGTTGGGAACAGTGTGCCTACTATTATCATGAGGAGCAAAGAAAGGTCCACCAGGATCTCCAAAGCCACACCAAACACTCTGATCTCACTTCTCTCTGGCAACTCTTAAAAGGATAAACCTGTGCCTTTAAGTGCAGCCTTAGCTGCACTGCTTGATGTATTCATGCTACCTTTTGCCTGCAAATCTTTAAAAAAAGTGCAAGATCAAAGAATGACAAAGCTATGTTGATCAGAGAAACCACTTGAGGAATAAAAATATTCACAAGCCATCCATAAAGGAGTTCCCTAATTCAGAAACATACATTAAACACCTGCTCCATATCAGACCCTGTGCTGAAGTAGCCTATGGTCCACTGAGTGATACAGACTCAGGAAGAGACTCAGGATATGGACAAGGAGTCTCTTACTCCAGAAAAAAACTAGTGCTTCTAAACTGAACTACAGGAAGCACATCTGCAAATAGGTCCAAAGGGATTTTTGGCCAGGAACTCTTATCTTTTGGTCCAATATTGATCCTGAGGTTGCAATGCATGTAAGGAAACAGACAACATCTATGTGTTCCTTACAATTTATCAAAATCACTTCTTTTCCCAACTTGCCTTCCTTTCCAAAGGACTTCCATTATTTTACTGGACTATTCCAGAGGAAAATATCAGGCTGGTGGCAGACTCCTGGTAGACTCCAGTGTTTAAGATCTATCCCTTTTGCCTTGGGTGTGGTTAAGTCCATGATTCCCAAACTGTGTGTTGTAGCAAATTCATAGGAAAGTCACAGGATATTTTTAAGTTTCCAGGGTCACACAGTGACCCCTTTCAGGGAGCAGACTATGAATACTGATTTTTTTGTAGCTAACTATAGATAAATGGAAGTTCTAGGTATTTTTCTTAGTCTAGGGGGTGAAAATTTTATTAACAAAGACACCATAAGCTGAGAAAGTTTGGAGACCTTAGGAATTTGGGGGAAGAAAGTTTTCTCTATTGGACCTTAACATTCTCAGGTAGCAGGCCTAAGAGTATCTCTACTCCTCAAGGCCACCTTTAAGGGAGCTACTTAGTAGATTTCATCTTTGTGTAACATGTCACTTTGGATTTAAGAAGAAGTGATAGTCCTGCCAAATTGCAGTTAGAGAAAGTCTTTTGATGTCCTTGAACCATGTATGTGCCTGGCACGTAACAGCTGCTCAGGAAGTGTTAGTGGTGAGAGGGGAGG
Source organism: Crocuta crocuta (assembly GCF_008692635.1). Lineage (NCBI taxonomy): Eukaryota > Metazoa > Chordata > Mammalia > Carnivora > Hyaenidae > Crocuta > Crocuta crocuta. Next base: position 12,587,580 of record NW_027527920.1, on the reverse strand, counting down.
TAGGAGAGTAATGATAACCATTATTAATTCCATTCAGACTTAGTTGTTGACCTACAAACCTAGGTCTAAACTTGATCTTCTCTCATTTTTACCCCAAGACCCATCTCATTTTTACTCCAAGAACCAATCACTGCAAGGAGCTGTGGAGCAGCAGCAAAGTTGAATGTGTCAGTATAAGTTACAATATGCAAAGAACTATGACAAAATCACATCCTGTCCACGGAACTCAGGGCTATCAGGTGTGTTTACACATTACATACATGGGCCACCATCCAGAGGGCACCCTCCCAAGTCATTTAGACACAACCCGCACAACCATATGCAGCTGCCATGTTCAGACTATCTAGAGTCCTATCAGATAGATGGAACAGAGTGATCAGTGTGTCCAGTCAACGGTTATACTTATTAATTGGTGAGTGTTAGCACCGTAGAAATTATTAAAATGGAATGTGTAATGCGAGAGCAGGTTTATGGGACAGGGCTCTCAGGATCTCACTCAGGTATGCTGGGATGGAGGAAGGGCTCCACCCCTGGCAGGTGGCAGACCACCACAGTTTAAAGCAGAAAGGCAGTTGTGGGGACCAAGCACACACATAGCCTTGGGCGGTTACAGTTTGTAGGCTGAGAAGTAGGAGGAGGGTAGGGTAGCATCAAGACACAATCAGGTTCTACCTAGTGGTGGGATTAGAGTTTCTTATGTGCTACCAGGTTAAGCCAAATGTGTTCTATCCCTAGCATTTTAGACCTTGAAAATCCACCCATTCTACAGTCCTGAGCCCATAAAACAAGTAAAAAATACCAGCCACTGTTGAAAGCATTCACCCCTAAGCCCCCTCTCATCTTGTTTTGATATGTGCCTCTTCCTATTTGAGAACTTAAATTTCCTCTTGACCTCCATCTTTCCACACTGTTTTCCTTTCTGCCCACTCCCTTGGAATTGCCTCAGCACCATGGGCCCAACCAAGCTGAGCTAGCTTACTACCTACCCCTGTCACCAAGACCCATCCCTGACCACTAGGTAGAGAAGAGACAAACCTGCCAATGAGGATCCTTGGGGCCTGGGGATCATCATGGCACTGGAGGACTAGAGAAAAGAAATACTGAATACGATATCTCACACATAAAAAATTGTTAACATTTTCAGAGTGATTGCTTAGCTAATGAGGAAGAAGAAAACTTCTATTTTCTCCCAGTGTTTACCCTTTAGGGAAGAAGAATTCCTACCCTAGAGAGCAGAGTTTGAGCATGCTCATGTTTGAGGGGAGTCTAGTCAGGGTTGCTTCAGACATGCAGCTCTACCTTCTACTACTTGCTAGCTCCTCCCATGGGAGGGAACATGCTCAATGCAGTGGGCTGGAGCCTGGCCATCTCTGGGCCATAATAATAACTGACAGAATTGCTGTCCTCTCATGCAGCCTTCTAGACTCGCAACCACCCACCCTCATTCTGGCATTTGTAGTGGGCAGGCTCAACTCAGATTCCTGCCTTTGTGTGGTCATCACACCAGACTTTAATCATGGTTGGGGTTCCAGCTGCTCCTGCCTGGGCTGGTGGGTGACTGGACAAAGAGTCTAACCACAAGATGGATATGGAAGGCTTCACTCAGGTTGACATGACTCAGCTTTATGTTTTATCATCCTTTATTAGAGAAAACATAGTGTGTGTGCACTTGTAGACACATGTATTTAAATGCATCCGGATAATACATTAATAATACTTTGTCCACATTGAGCTATTCTTGTTAGTAGGGCACCTTTGTCCAGAAATCTGAGTGGAGAAGGGAGTTTGGGCAAAATCCCATCCTGACCCCTATGTCCATTGAGCAGAACGTCCTATGAAACAGATAGGGCAGATATAATTAACTCTGTTTTTGAGATGGAGAAACTCAGGTCCATCTAAGTTTAGCAAGGTTAATGGATTTTCCCAGAGTCCCAAAGCTTTTCCAACAGACCTGTGCCTTGACCCAAGTCTTTCACATCTCAACTTTTCTTCATACCATAGCTGCTTTGATTTTGATTAAGAATCAGTGCCCTTCTATAACTCAACATGCATACTCAGTAAAGAAAAAGACATTCTCTTCAAGGCAAGAATGGTCAAATGTCACATTATGCAGTTGTGTGGAACTCCTTGGCTCCTTGAACTTCCAGGAAGTCCTCAAATATCCAATGGTGAGAAGTTGCCACATTGTTACCCTGTGGAGAAAGCTGGGAGGCTGTGTTAAAGCTTATTCTCAAGGAAGAGGTCTCCTCTTTATGGAGCAAAGTCTAAGAAGGTACCAGAGGGCCAGGAGAAATTTATTAGACCAGCCTTTCTCAAACATAAGCACACGTCAGAATGTGCTAGAAGACTTAGACAAGTACCAATTGCTGGGCCTGACCTCCAGAGTTTCTGAGAATAGGGCCAAAGAACACACATTTCCAACACATTCCTAAGTGATGCTAATGATCTGGTTGAGGGGCCCTCTCTTTGAGAGCCATTGACCTATAATGACTTGTCTCTTCCCCTGGCCAGGCTTAGTGCTTCACACAGAGCAGATATTTGTTGAGAAATATCAAGGAAGGGATCCATGGATCATCTTAACAAAAACATTTCAGCAGCTGCTGTCTTAACCTCTGTTTTAGACCCCAGATTGTCCAAGATACAGAAGGCTCTGCCCTCTACGAACATATAAGCTAAATGTGGACACAAAGCACGTAGACGAGCATAGACAGGTAAGGCTACCATCTTAATTATAATAAATCCCCCAAAATAAAACAAAAGGCTTGTGACGGAGAATGCAAGGTTACTTAGGAGGTCTCCCAAGTTCGCAGTTTTTAATTTCCAATGACACCACCATCGTGTGGTAGATTGCTGTACAGTTGGTACCACCGTATTTAATCAGAATCTTAAGTCAGACTGGGCTGTTCCAACCTTATGACTTGTGAGTCCTTGACCCGCCCTCGAGTCTCTCTGACAGCAAGAGAGGCTACAGAAGGCAGTTATGGGGACGGGTTTAAATGTGGGGGACTTGTGCTATCAAAGATCTGTGAACTGTTCAGCTACGCAGAGGACTCATCAGAGTAATGATCATTTTTCACTCTACCCCCTCCCTTGCTTGTTCGAAGAAAAGAGCCCTTAATTGCTTCTTGAACTACACACAAGTGGGCCATTGACTGTGACTGTAATTCAGCATGGAGAAGCAAGGAAAACTCTAAAACAGATTTTGTTGAGGCAATGTCTTCAACTGAGAAAACACTGCAATGGGATCAGCAGGCACAGGGCACTGCTAAGTAGAACGAGTTCGTCTTAAAGAACAGCTTGGGACATTGTCAGCAGCTGAAGTGATCTTTAATTGTAGATGATACCAGGTGTGAGCAAGGGGGGATCTATTTTTTTTTAGTGGGGAGAGGTGAGAGGGAAACGGGGAGAAGTGACTAAGAAATCATTTTAGAATGAGTACACTCTATGGATAATCTAGCAGATTCAGATTCCTAATGAAGAGGACAGTGTTTGAAGAGTGAAGGATTCTGCATTTGGTCAACTGCTATTTATTATCTTTCTACATCCATGTCCCAGATAAATGACTCTATCTTGAAGTCTGAATCATTCTCTTCAGTCTAGACTCCCAGTACCTAGGAAGTGTTACGGACTCAGAGAGGCAGGAACCGTTTGCCAATACTGCCCAATTCACCAGCCATTCTGTGCTAAGCCATGAGCACCTCTACGCTGGGTGGCTCTGGCAGTGGAAAAGGGAAGCGTGCCCTGGGAAGTGCACTGCCAGCTACGTGCCTTCTGTATACGTTTCTTCTCTCTGTGTTTATCTAAGAAAGATGCAGGTCTTCCAAAGAAATCTCCTTTTCGATAATGTGCTTTCTTAACTTCTCTGTCCTTCAGGTCTTTGAAAGAAAAATAAATGCCCAGCATTCCTCTGAAGCTCCAATCCTCCTCCTATAGAGCAGTCTCTGCTTTCCTTAACCTCCTTTTGTGGTGCCCTATGTGGGTACTTCTTCAATTTCTGTACCTTCCCATGCAGATGTGGCTTCTTACCAGAGTGCCTCTGGACTGGTCAAGAACAGAGCAAGGGTGGGGCGCCTGGGTGGCTCAGTCGGTTGGGCGTCCGACTTCGGCTCAGATCATGATCCCATGGTTCGTGGGTTCGAGCCCCGTGTCGGGCTCTGTGCTGACAGAGCCTGGAGCCTGTTTCAGATTCTGTTTCTCCCTCTCTCTTTGACCCTCCCCTGCTCGCTCGCTCTCGCGCTCTCTCTCAGAAATAAATAAAACATTAAAAATTAAAAAAAAAAAAGAATAGAGCAAGGGTTCCTGCTTCTGTGCACCACATAGTGGCTTTCACATCCTCAGTAACAGTGGACTGCAACCGTAATTGCAGAGCAAGCTCTCTTGTGCCCGGAGGAGCCTGATACGCACCCTCTTAGTAAAGAAACACTGGATAATAGGTAGCTGCTGATAACTAGCATGTATTGAGTATTTATTATGCACCAAGTCCACATTAAGGGCTTTGAACAGCTTTTCTCATTCAGTTCCAATAATAACCCTCCTAGGTAGATACTATCATGTTCCACATTGGATAGAAAGGAAAACAAAAGATGCACAGAGAGAATAAGTACATTGCAGAAGTCAAAGGGACCGTGTTAAAGCCCTACTTTGAATCCACCTCTTTTGGAGTTTGGTGTCCAAGTTCTTATGCCCCAGTAATGGCCAGAGACCTTGCCACAACCAGGGTTCATCCTACACAGGGATAAGTGGAAGAAAGGCATGGGATTTTCACTACCTCACAGAATGTGGGGCTTAAACACTTACTACAGGTTGTACAATGAACTGATTGTTCTCTATGGACTTTATCCAGTCCTTACAGCAACTCTGAAAGGAAAGCTGTTTTATCCTCTTTTAACAACCAAGAAAACCCTGAGTACATTGAGACTAACTCACCTACACTTCCCTGAGTGGTAGGTACAGGAGACTGAATTAGAAAGCACCCATGCTTCCCACTCTGCCTTACTGGCACCACTTGTCCAAGATCCCTTTCTTAAGCAATTACAGATTTATTATTATCTTCCTTCTAACGAGTAAAAAAACTACTGTAATTCATACTCTTCTGAAACCATACCCTTAACGATTTTATATAGTCTGAGCAGCAGAAATGATGATACCAATTCACTGAGACATTGTCTTCAAACTATTCAAAAAGCACTCCCTTAAAAAAAGCAATAAAACTGAAATATGTTAATATATCATTTAAAGAGATGTAGATGACTGAATTCATTAGCAGATCTTTGATGCAGTTCTACATTGTTCATCAAGTTTGGAAAACTTATTCCATGACATAAGCCTGACTTTGTATCTCTGGCAGCAGGGTAAGCTCTCTCCCTCTTGAGCACTAACAATCTCACCTGCGAAAGCAAGCAGCATATGAGGATTTCAAGGGCCTCTTAATAGTAGTTGCTAAATCGCTCACACATCAACTAGTTCATCTCTGCGAGGTCACCTACCCAGTTTCAGAGGAGTTATGTAACAAGTGCCAATGTCCAAAAGTCACTGGACGTGGATTTCCTTCTGAACTCTTAAGACAAGGATTGAAAAGGGAATGTGTGGTAGAGTAGCATTCGAGCTTGCGGTGTTTCTGGAGAATGTTATCATGTGCCTGCTCTGGCAGGGAGCGGAAACAGGTAGACACAGACAAGACAAAACAGATTATCAGGTTCCATAAGCTTCACTCCTTCTGGCCTGGACGCTTCTGGAAGTGAAGTGCTCAGGTTTTGAATGAGACCGGGTTCGAAACCTGGCTCTGTTGCACATGCAACTGTGAGCACGTTATTTAACCTCCTGAGGACTCAGTTTTCCTGTTTTTAAATGGAGACAGTAATACTCCTAATAAGAGGAGAAGGAGTACGCAAGGCATGCATATAAGGAGGACAGCACATGACCAGCAGAGAGTAAGGATCAGTGAGGCCCAGGATACCACCGAGTTGAGTAGGACGAGACTGGTTCACTCTGCCACATCACAGGCAGGCCTGGAAGCTGGTAGGTATTCAGAATGTGCCTCTCTTACCTCCCAGGGCTTTGCACTCCTTCATTTGGTTCCAACTTCCACTTCTCTACCTCTGAACTCTGTGCAAATTTCCCCAGGTTAACCTGTATTCACCTTCAGCTTAACCTTCATCTCCATCCCTGCTTCTTCCTGATACTCCCTCTCCATGAAAAGACACAGAGCTCATAACTTATTGTCTGAAACACCTCAGCTTACCTAGACCTCAGCACCTGTTGCTGGTGTTTGAAAGCTATTCTCTTACCTATACTCCCTACCTGAGTTAAAGAAAGGGGAAGCCAGGATCATGTGCCCTTGCTCTCTCTGTAGATTCTAGTACAATAATGGATAGTAGCAGGTGTTCCGTAACCATTTGTTTAGCAGAGGAATGAATGAACACAAATAGACCCCATGTCTAAACCTGCACAAATCTGCCCTTAATATAAAGTACATGGCTCAAGTGTGGCATCAAATTCTGCTGTCCCCTCTCGTGCCTGGTGTTATTACATCTCTGGGTAAGGAGCAGAGATATTTGTGGTGTCACTCTGAGGCCTTTCTACCATGACATCAATTGCTTGTCCCACACACGGTGGGCACAGAGCATGATGTGAGGCTTGGCTGCCTCTCTCTCTCAATAAGAACACCGTTGCTAGATACGGGGGTTCATGTGGACGCGATCAGATGTTTATTCCAACGAATGGCATAAATAAATGTGGAAAGAATTCAGGTCAGTCCAACCATTAGTAACAATATCTTCTCGCTCTCCTGGGAGCTGCTTCAGATTTTGGCTTCATCCCACCCCTACATAAAAAGAGTGGGATGGGACTACAGCTTCTAGAATTACAACCATTTTGTCAACTTGTCATTTGACTGTCTGGCTGGTGCCTCTCCCTCTGGGTCCGGAGACATTTTGCACAGGAAGAAAGCAATAAAGCGTACAGTCACAGGGCCGACAAATTCTCCAATCTTCAAAGTGCCTTGTTCTGTCCCACAGTACATACATATTTCTGGTAAGCACCTGGAGAGCCTCACATCTGTTACCTCCTGCACTGCTGGGAATCAAAGCATTTACCCCCATGAGACATTTTCTAAAGGCCCAAGGGCACTGGGCCATCTTATCCTCACTCCCTTGGCGAGCTTCCCCGACTACATGAAAATACCTGAAAAGGCTAACTTTGTCTGTTCCTTATTGCCTTAAAAATAAGCGTACTCTTAACCTTTAGGGATTTATATTTGGAAGAGGGAAATGAACTAGATACAGCTTATAAAAAGGCAAGAGGGTGACTCATTTATAAAATTATTTACAAGCCTGGGACCAAAAAATATATATGTATATTTGGAGATGCTGAATATAAACTGGTCTTATTAATCATTTCTCAGCATACGTATCTTGCCTTGGTTATATATTTACTTCCCAAATATATGAGCAGGCGATGGAGGGGGACTCCGTGGCAGGTGCTAAAAGCTTACTCAATTAGTAGCATAATCAGGATTTATCATCAGTATTTGGTAAGAATTAGCACTAGGAATGATAAGTGGAATTCTAGAAAACTGGGAGACAGAAGAACCCTATTTAGGTTTTAGCTTTACACTGACTAATCATTTCCAAAACGTGAGGATAACATACAGTCACTTCATAGGTGTGCTGTGAGGATCGCATGTGAAAGAATTTTGTGATGTACTGTACTTCTCAGTAATTAAGATCTTTCTAGTTCTTCATCAGGATCTAAGGGCAAATGTCAATTAGGTTGCTCTTGCAGGGAAAGAGTTACAACAAATTTTCTGTGTAATATTAAATCACGTTTGTAAAGAAATCTCCATCAATTTAAAGAAAAGAATTTTTGAGAGAGCGAGCAAGCGTCCTAAGCAGGCTCCATGCTCAGCCTGATGTGGGGCTCCATCTGACAACCCTGAGATCATGACCTGAGCCAAAATCAAAAGTCCAATGCTTAACTGACTGAACCACCCAGATACCCCATCCATCAATTACTTCATTAGGTTTCTTTTGGCTAGGATGCTCTCAAATCCTAAGAGAAGGTAGAACACAGACACTGTACTTGGTTAGTTTAGAACAGAGTCAAAAAACTGGAGTGTCATTAGCAGATGCTTAAGAAGCATCTAATTCTAATTCAACCTCATTGATGGGGAAAGGAAGGTGGAGAAAGGCTGAATGAATTCTTTAAAGAGGACACAAAGGATCCCAGAACCAAGTTTAGATGGAAGGGTTCCTGACTTCCACGGTGCTCCAAATCTGCAATGCTCCCTGCAGAACAAAACCTTCCTTTTCAGCTTTCCATATGAAGCCAGCATCTGAGACCACAAAAATGTCCTTCTCATAAAGGTATGGAACTGCTATGGAAGCTGTGTTTGGCAGCTGAGAGCAGTGCCTGACTGCTCACTGCACAGTCCCTTCTCTGAAACCTCAACCAGAGGCAGACAGGAGGAGTATACCTTCCCCGAAGCCCAACATGGCTTCCCTCTCCAACTCTGAGAGCATCTAAACGGGTCACATCAGCTTCACTGAAACGTCTAGTTCCAGTGGGTACCATACAAGAGGAGATGTGTTCTTTTAGCTTATTTGGCCTTGAAGCAGCAATTACCCAAGACAAAGCAACGCATACCCATGGGCATCCTGGAAAGGGGTAATCTCATAGCCCCTCCACATCTGAGGCTGGAAATCTCTCCTTGTCCAAAAACATGACATATTTCCACAAAATCCTTCGGTGCAGGGTAAGCTCAATTTAAACAAACCCAAATAATCCCAGAATACCGACTGCTGACACATCTGTGGCAGAGTTTGTCCATCTGGAAAAGGATTCTGTAGCGCTCTAATGCTAATGGGCAGAATTTGGAAAGGGAGAGAGAGCCTCCTTGGCCTGCACCTCCCCCGCACCTTCTCACTTCTGGAATTGTTCCTCCTCAGGAAATAAAATAAACTCAGTCTCATTACACAAAACAAATAGAAGATCTCTCTCAATGATAAAGTTAGAAAGCATGAAGAAGACTGGAAAGAGAGTATAATAATAAGGGATAACTTAACAGTTGCTTCTGTTTGACTCAGAGTGAAATTAAATGTACCTACACATGGAAAGCCTGGGGTCGTTTCCTTCCTGGTTTAACCCATGTTTAAGGCCAGGACTTGCCAGGGCAGAAGTGGTCAGAGGCCTCTACCACGGAGATAATTAATTGCCTCGCAGCCAACCTGAAGTGAGAGACACAGGAAGAGTGAAGGGAGCTCTCACTTGAAATTGGCCCCATGAGGTCTCGGCCATGCCCCTCACTGGAATTTTCTGCCAAGCCTCTCAGTGAAGGCGAACAAATTATTTCCCCTCGCTACTTTATATTGCTCTGGTCTATTTAGCTCCTTCAAGGTTGACTGGAAAAGCAAAGAATTCTTCTCGACTCCATTAACCATGCTTAGAGAGAATCCCATCAGGCTGGACAATCACGTCACATGGTGAGAAAAGACGTTCTAGGTGCGGGCGGTACACACCCAGTCAAAGAGTGTGAGCAAATTTCACACACTCTCTGGCAAAAGCAAACCACTAACTGGCTGAGGTCTCTTGCTCCAGCCCAAGGACAACCACAAGAGATGGAGAACGTATTTGACCTTCTGCAGAGGCACCTAGATGCTGGGAAATAGGCGACACTTTCCTTTGGGATTTGCTGCATCTTTTTAGAAGTGTGTGTGTGTGTGTGTGTGTGTGTCGTTTTCTACATTTCAAGTATTCTATTGCCAGTTTGAGTCCTCTTGGCAGAACCTTCAAGTGTTCTCAGGAACAGATGCCTGGAGGAGAAGGGATGCTGGTTCTGAAACAGAGCAATGCACAGAGTTGGGGAAGCAGCTGCTCTGCTATAGTCACTGTGTATACAACTTCCCCCAAAGTGTTTAGGAAACAGATCATTCTGGAGCCTATACCACCTATTCAAAATTCAGGCCCTTTCAGTTCTGCCCATACTTGTTTTCCTGTGCTGTTTGTTTTCTGCCATGAGTTTCAGCAATATGTTTATGGTGTGTGTGTGTGTGTGTGCCCGCGCACACGCACATACTTGTGCATCAGTGTGTCTGTGCGTGTGCATGCGGGTATGTGCGTATTTCCCTCTCCAGCCTGGCTGAATTATCCCCAAGTGACTCTTAATCCTCAACCGTAATTCCCAGTGATTGCACTGACATGATGATAACGGGGGAGCCTGTTCTCCTCCCGCCCCTCCTCACTCCCCCCTCCCTTGTTGCTAAGCTCAGCCAAGGATGCTCTAGGGAGCTGTTTATTTAAAAGAGGAAGTTCAACAGCAGGGTCACCAGGCTTTTCAATGGAGAAAGGCTGCCAGGGGTAGGAGTAGAGCTGGCAGTCCCAAACCCTTCCATTTCTCCTCCGACCCGGTCTCTCCTCCACAGCATGAGTGGCAGAGGGTGCAGACATTGGTCCCAAGTCCCCACTCTATTTAAGGCCCTTGACCTCCTTGTAATATACCTAAACTGGCACGGTCATTGTACTCTGGACTGGGAATCAGACCACCAGGTCTCCACCCCCAGGCGGCCGCTTGATGTTGGGCAAGTCCCTTGCCCTCAATTTCCAGAACCATAAAAAGGCACTAGATAGAGCTAACTGGCTGGTGGATCAAGCAGTACTTCTTGAACTTTGGTAGGTTCAAGAAGCAGCATGATGTCTGCCTAGAACAGATTCCTGGACCTACCTGCAAAGATTCTGATTTAGTAGGCTGGTGACAGGGCCTGAGAATTTGCATTTCTAAAAAGCTGCTGATGCCGATGCTGCATGCCCGAGGACCACACCTGAACCATCGGCATAAGGGATCTTCCACTTCAAATACCCCACTGCTGTACACTCAGAATGATCACATGAGAAGTCACAAGTGTCTGGCACTGACCTTATGAAGAATTTCACAAAGGGCTCCACTACATGGGTCACAGGGCTCTCCCACCATCACACAGTTTTTCTCTTGCCCCAACTTCTGCTCACTCACTTGCAAAGCTAAGCAGCAAAGACCTGGGTGGGGAGGGCTACCGGCTTAATGCAAAGCTGTCAGCAGTTGCTACACTGGAGAGGACGTCTGGAAACCCATCTGAAGTTACAGGGTAGAACTGCTGCCTTGAAATAACAAATAAGGAGTACGGATAATTTATGTAGCCTCCACCTGCTTGGACTGTTAACCCGGGTCACAGTTTCACTAACCACCTAAGTCACCCAGAATAGTGCAATGCAAAGTGGATGGTTTCATGTACTGTTTAATGGAGAAGCATAAAAAAATAACCTCAAACCAAGAGAAAAACAAATATGATAAGGTATACTCTCAGGTATTTCCCTCGCTCCTAGCTCTGTAATCCTTTTCAAACTGTGAAACCAGAAACCTTCCTGCCATTCAAGAATCTGACCATCACCCATAAGTTATTTCCAAGTTCCAGCATACATCCATTCTCCAAGGTTCTAGGGCCTGGTGTGAAAACGAGAAAGCCCTGTGTCAGTGATGCTGGCATGAGGTCTCAGAAGGAATTCTAAGTTCTTCTGACACTTCAACAGTTCTGCCCATCTGAAATTCTACTTATTTGAATGCAATGGTTCATGCTAAGACAGTTTTAAAAGGGAATTTGGAGAAAAGAACACAGAGTAATGCCACCCTCTCCTCTGGAGACTTTTGCTGTAGTGAGTCATCGTTACCGGAGGTGCATTATATGCATTAGATGAACTAAAATCAAAGTAAGTATTAAGAATCATTGTGCTGTCATAAAGAACATATTTTGATTTAAAGTTTTATAGCTTAACTTAAAATCTAATTTGGCATCTAATTTGGCCTCTTGAGACACTGCCAAATTTAATGGAAGCCAAATGAAAGGTCCATTTGCAAAAGGTCTAAAATATGTTTTTTTTTCCCTAAATCTCCCAATACCTTCTAGAACAATGTATTATTTGGTTAAATCAGAGGTTAGCCAACTACACCCCATTGCCCATTTTTGATAATAAAATTTTACTGGAACAAAGCTCCACTCATTTGTTCATATATCGTCTACCTTCACCTGACAGTAGCAGAGAGGAATGGTTATTACAGGGAACACAGGGTCCACAAAGCCAAAACTATTTACTATCTAACTCTTAATAGAAAAATTCTGCTAAACCCTGGTTTAAATAATAAGAAAAAGATAATGACAGCAATTTAAACCTTAAGATGTGTTGTATAACATATATATATACACTGCAACCTTGTAAATTAATTACAAACCTATTGCATCAAAAACCCTATCAGCTAGTATCAGCATTTAGCCCCTTTTCCTGGCTCTCAGTAAAGTACTCAAAAGTAAAGCTCTCAAATATAAAGTGATAATGCTTTAAACTTTACTTAGCGGTTTAACAAACTTTTGAGAGCCTATTCTAACCAGGATACTAAAATTCAATTTAAGTACTGAAATCTATACATACCCCGTATTCACCAAAACATAAAAGCAGAGCCACACTCATCATGATTTCTGCATGTGATTCGAGTCATATAAAAACAACATATGAGAAAGAGAGCAAATTGGCTTTTAAGAAGCCATAAGTCTGCAGTTGGCAGATAAAATGCCATCTCAGATAATCACATCTGATTGTCACTAGTGTTAATATATGTCGATAACAGTCGAGCAGTGCACACCAGAGGTTAGCTTTACTGCTCATATGCAGATGTTTGTGATAGTGAATCTTTGCCATAACCCTGTGGGAATGGCATTCTTTATGTGTTCTTCATTGAATTTATGGCCAGGGAGCCACAAATGTTATAGTTCTGCAAACCTTTTGCTTGTGGAGATTTTCACAGTGATTGGAAAGGAGGAAGACACAGATGTCTTCCATTAGTGGGTGGTTTCCAGACTTGCTTGAGGACACAGGCTACGCGACCTTCTGAAGTTCAGGTTATCTGTATCATGAATGCCACACAGGTTTGAAATCTCCCGCTATTGACTTGGTTCCATTCAGATTTAGAGAGTTGGCAAGGCCTAGTGTACCAAGTTCAAGACTAGGCCCTGAGACAAGGCCCTTGACCTTCAGGCCCACACATGCTGGCCAGAGTGACGGCCAAGGTAAGTGTAACAGAACTATGCGGTGTGCCACAAAAGAGCAGCAGGGGTGAAGAGGAGGGCTCATAGAAGCCTGAATGCAGGTGGTCATGTCTGAGCCAAGACTTGAAAGATCAGTACAAGGAACCTAAGTAAAGCCAACTGTGGGTGTGTATGTGTATGTGTGTGTGCGTGTACAAGTTCATGACTCTATGTATGCATGTGTACTGTTCATGCGAGAAAAGCATGAACAAAGCTACACTTCCAGGAGCAAGGATGATTCGTTCTACAACAGCCACCTAGTTTAGCACAGGCCAAGCCTCATTTGGCAAGGGTTGAGGGACACATCTGTGCAGTGTGTTAGGAGTATGGTCTTGTGAAGGGGCGGTAGTTTAGTTCAAGTTCTAACATATCATACGCTAGCAGTGTGACCTTGGGTAACTTTCTGAATCTCTGTAACCTTCCGAGTACTCATGAGTAATACATAGCTCAGAGGTTGGTATGAGGATCAAGGGAGGTATTGGCTGGGTGCTGACAGCAAGGGGGCTGGTAAACTGATGAACAGCAAAGCCACCAGGGAGGAAACACACCCATGATCAATAGCAAGAGAAGCGTTTCTTTCTTTTTTCAAAGCATTCTTTCAAAGGCCTCCTCCCTCAGCACTGAATCATGATGGAAGGAGTCACTTAAAAGAAGAACTCAAGGCGCAGCAACACTGCTCACATCTCCCGTTTTCCTGTGTCATCATCATGCAGGTGAAAGAAATGCTCTCAGGGAGATGATGAATCACAAATACAATGGATGCTATTCAAAATGGCAGCCTCATGCACCTTCACGATGTCAACCCAACACCAGCTCTGTGCTGGCATCACGTGTCCCCAGGACCGCTGGGAATGTCAGAAAGACTTCCCCTTCAAGTAACACGAAATCTGCTACTGACTTGCCAGGAGCTACATGACAGATGCAAAGGTTCTTTTAAGAGAAATGACTCAGCACCTCAGTCATAACAAAAGGAATTAATTTAGAATATTCTGTTAACATGGGCTTTTTCAGTTGCTTCCAGGGAGGCTACAAAGCCCCTCATGATTAGGAGTAAATGCCTGTGCTCTGGTAAGAAGTCAAAGGTTAATGGCTACTCTTCACCAGGGCCCTCCTTAATTCTGGAGAAGGAATCCCACAGAAAAATACAGGCCTTTGTAACTTGGGAAATCATCCCATTTCATGTAGTCATGGCTTTGGTCATGCTTTTTCTTGCATGAACACACACACACACACACACACACACACACACACACGGAAAAGGGAATCATCACATATGCAGAGCTGAGACCCCCCCATCTCTTATAAAAATGGTGCACAGCAGAAGACTCAGAGCAGCCACGAGTTGCTAAGATGCCCCTAACCAAGAAAGTCACCTGAAAAATGTCAGGGCTATTCTTTTTTGTGGCAGACAGTAGACTCATCCAGCATCAACAAAACCATCACTGAAGGTGCTGGGCCCCTGGCAATGAGACTGGTTTGCTGGGTTCTTCTGCAGACCACCAGCAGACAAGCAGTGGGCTTCAACTATGCCATCAGGGAACAACCGCCTCGTCACGGATCAGGTTACCACGGCTTTCCAAATCTTAATGGTTAAAAAAAAAAAAAATTCCAATATCCATGCCTATGACCATTCTGAGGGTGGATACAAATAAAGAAGTTACACAAGGTCAAACCCTAACTATACAGTCTGGGAGCTGGTTTTTCACTTCAGTTCTAGCCCCTACTTTTAACTTCCAAAGCACCAAATGGGACAAGCCCACGGTCTTCTCCGAAGACACACTTCCCAGTAGAGAAAACTCCCCATTCTTGACCTCAAGTAGGGCAGAGAAGGATCAAGAATTTTGTAGAATGAGGCACAGTGGAATGAGCTCCAGACACGAGCCTGGGTTCTAGGAACCAACCCAGTCACTTTTAGCAACTTCTGTTTTTCAGTCTGACCACTAAGGATTTTGGACCAAGTACGTGATTCTAAAGCTTCCTTCCTGCTCCAAGTTTGTTCTAGGATACTGAGTGAAAAACCCCTATCAACTTCTCCTTGTGTAGATGTGAATGAGGCAGTTGCCAAGAGTAAGTCACTTGAAGTCTCTGAAAAAAATACCCAACCCTCCATTGGGAATCCCTGAAAATCTTGCCAACTAGCAACTCTTGGATGAAGGATGGAAAGCTGCTAAAACATACATATTGTGTAATCTTACAAAGTGTGACCATTAACTCATTACTAGCCATTTAGTCATCTACATAAATTAAGCTACCAGTAAGTCAGCCAAAGGTTAGGTAATTTTTGTTGGGGGCAGAACAGATCTTAAATCTCTATCCCAAGAAGATGACAACAGCCACAATCCATCTATATGGGCAAGACTACAGAGCCTTAGACAAGATGGGACAGGAGTCAAGCTATTTAATTAATGAGAATCCCAAGTCTCTCCCTGTGAGGCAACAATGGCTGGCCTAGTGCTCACTGTGATCTCCTACTGTAATTCATCTTTGATATCCTTTGTTACCCCTACCCTACCCCCCTCCCCAATTTTACTGCCTCGACACGGTCATTTGTGAGTTCCAGAAGAGCCACAAATATTATCTGAAGATACTCATGATATCATTCTGTCACTCCTAGTACCTAAAACAGTCCACTGTTCCATTTACACAGCTTTTTCTTCAGCAGATTTACAAGGTAACAAAACATCTGCTTCAGAAGCAGATGTTTATGCCAGAATTCTCCTCTGCTCATTAATGCTTTTCCGGTTAACATCTAACTATCTCACTCATTAGTTCTTAATAATACTTTTTGTATCCCAGCCATGCCAAATACGCACTCTTTAGAGCTCTGTATTATTGTTGCTTCTGTTGCTGTTGAATTACGCTGCTGAATAAAGGAAAAGTAAAAATAAGCCTCTCTAAGAAGGCTGCTATGTGTCAGAGCTCTATCTTTGTGAACTGAACAAGCTGAAATCAATTAAAAGTGTGTGTTTAGAGAAGGCGTCTCAGCTGTCTAATTGCACCACCTCTGCTTTAGGGCCAAAGTTTGACTCCCTGCCAAATTGCCATCAAAATGGGCATCCATTAGCACCACGACGACTTACACCACTGCCTGAGCCCGATTCAAGGGCTTATTGAATGAAGGAGGCTCAGGGCACTCTGTGCTCCGTGTACAAAGACTCCCTCTGCCCAGGGGCAGGCCTCCCTTTGGTTCTCCAACAAAGGATACCACACAGCCCTCTGAAGGGTTGGGGGACTGAGAAATTTAGCCCCACCCAGCTTCTTCAGTCAGACAGACTTACAACTAACTATGGGAGGGGCGCCTGGGTGGCTCAGTCGGTTCAGTGACCAACTCTTGATTTCAGCTCAGGTCATGAACTCAACGGTTCATAAGACTGAACCAGATGGGGGCGCCTGGGTGGCTTAGTCGGTTAAGCGTCCGACTTTCGCTTAGGTCATGATCCCGCGGTTCGTGGGTTCGAGCCCCGCATCGGGCTCTGTGCTGACTGCCAGCTCAGAGCCTGGAGCCTGTTTCACTCTGTGACTCCCTCTCTCTCTGACCCTCCCCTGCTCATGCTGTCTCTCTCTCTCTCTCTCTCTCTCTCTCTCCTAAAAATAAAAAATAAAAAAAAATAAAAAAAAAAAAACATTAAAAAAAAAAAAGACTGAACCAGATGTTGGGCTGTGCACTCACACTATGTAGCCTGCTTGGGATTCTCTCTCTCTCCCTCTGTCTTTGCCCCTCCCCTACTTTTGCACATGCACTCACACGTACACCATTTCTCAAAGTAAAGAAGCTTAAAAAAACCCCACAAACTTTTAGAAACATTCCCTTGATGTTCTCTATTGATCTACATGCAACTTCACATGAAGAAAACATCAGGAAAAGCAGAGTCAACATACCCTTGCTCAGTGTCTAAGGGTACCCTGAACTGCTGAGGACCACTGTACCTATTATGTTTCTATGGATCCATACTCATTAAGAAAAAAAAAAAAAAAAAAGACTCAAAGAAGGGGTCAGTTTTTCTTGATTTGGCATAGGTTAACTTTTTGTTTTTGATATACACCTTAAAAAGACTTCTAATCACTCAATGGTGGTTCCCAAGACTGGCTTTTATGTTTTAAGAAGCCGACACTGTCATCAAACAATAGAAAAAACAAAGATATATATAAGACTAAATTTAGTCTATATAAGTCTATATATTCCCTTTCTAAGGGAAAGGGCAACCCTCCAGGGAACTTGGGCAGTATACAATGTACTGTTTGGGATCAGGACAAAAAATGCTTAATAAGTCATTGACAATAGTTTCTGTGGTTACGATATACAGTCACCTACAGTGTTTAGCTCAGTGTGACCAGTCCTTCAAGAAAAAAAGTAATCAAATGTGTTGGTGATAAGCAAACATGAAATTCACTTAAGAGTTAAAGGTTGACAGACTGTCCAAAAAAGGAAAAAAAAAAAAGTGAAATAAAGTTGAAATTTAAATCAAATCAAGCCAACTTTTACTCTCTAGACCTTTGGTAGCCGACATCTCGTGGTCCCAATGAACTCCAGTCTAGTTTCAGAATATGCTGTTCTTTTTATAAGAGGCTCTTCCCTTTCTGCCAAAGTGGCTGCTTTTCAGCAAAATTACTTGGCAAACACTGCTTTATCAAGTATAGATCAGATACGCTACTCTGGAATCTAAACCCACAAAGAATGTGCCCCATAACAGTACATAATAATGAAACAGAGAAATACTGCACTATTGCTGCCAAAAGAAATGAAAAAATATGAATGAAAATGATCACTGGGTGTGTCTTCCAGGAGATTCCACTTAAACTGCATTCTCCATTTACTTAAATCTTTACCATCAGAGGAGCTTACATATCGCAAAGTGAAAGAAGAACACATTTTAGGGGGAATTTAGAATGTCACGAGCCACCCTGGGAGGTGCTGGTACGGTGTGCAGAATGATGAGTACTAACCACAGTCAAAACCTCCTTCCCCTCCAGTCAACAGATACTATCTGAGGTTTGGAATCAGTGTGCTAAGGGAATTCAAACTAGAGATTTAGGGGCTTCTCCAGAGCTCCTCCCTCCAGATAAACTCGAGAGGAGGCTAACTCACTGAACCGGTAAATGAAGTATGTGCAGACCTACTGTGACGTAGGTCTGATCCACCCCTCTGCCTCCTCCTTTACTTGCTGTGAACGCTGCTGCCTAATTCTCTTAGACCCTTTCTGAAGATGTACGACTCCCATTACTTTCTTTGACTCCTTGGTTACACTGATGGCTGACAGCTCTCTCATGTGACTAAGTTCACAGTATTTACTCCATCATCTCATGAAGGGATAAGTGAACATGATGAGCCAATGTTCTTCCAGCTGTGATAGTTTTCTTAAATTCCAACTAGATAGAGAAGCTTCCTTTCCTATGACTCGGTTCCTTTTGGTATGAACACATCGGGTGCCATTAGAGTCCAACATGGACTGAGAGCTTCCCCAAACACAGCTTAAGGTACTGCACTATTTGTGCATCACATATGGGTCTGCCAAGGGCATGCGCCAAACAAATGATGTAGGCACAAAGCCACATGGGCGATTATCTGCATGTTATCCCCTAAGCTTGGAGACACAGGCAAACAATACAATTCTCTACCATCAGGCTGAGCTGTTTATTTTTTTCTTCTTATGCTCAGAGGTTACCATGGACTGTGGGGATGTAGACATCCATCTGGGAGAGTGATCCACACATAAGAAGTTCCACAACATGATGGTGATGACAGGTGGGTCAACAATAAGGCAGAGTGCTCATCTGGACTTGAGACTTTTCTGGAGGAAAATACATTTCACATCAACTTCCAGGAGGGAGTGGCTATAGCAAAACTATTCCGCCAGGACCGAAAGCTTGACAGTCATCTCCAAAGCCAATAAACTTCAGGGGCAAGGATCTTTCTCTTGCTCCATGAGGTCTACAAGTAGTCTGTGTCCTGTTATCCTTCACTCACGGTCGACAGAGAGGCAGTGCTCCATGAAATGGGGTTTGGGCAGGGAGGCACTAAATCAAAGTGAAACCATGTCTATCACACTCACAGGCCCACAGAAGACAGATTATTTCAGGAGGAGAACCATCAAATTCCCTGGCTTCACTGCTAAGTCCTGTGAAGCACATGGTGGCCTGATATCCTTACCATCAACATGGCTCAAGGTTATGCCTCTCACATTTGGGACTTGGGCACAGGAGAAAGCCTCAGGCTGATGAACTTTGCAGGTCATGGCATGATATTCGTTGAAAAGCCCTAGCCCTTCTTCCTAAGGGTAAAAGATCAAGAGATATCCATTCCTATTTAGGTGACAACAAAAATTCTGAAATTTCTGCAAATCCCAAGGTGATCTCAGAATATTGAAGATTCTTGGCTCCAGAAAGACCTATAGATTTATGAGGCAGAAATTCACCCTCCAATTACAGGAAGGAAGATCTAGACCATTTAACTGACCTCAGAGTGGTATTTTCCTCTTACCCACTCTAATCATATACGCCTATAAGATAGAAACCAGCAGAATCCATGTAGCAGATATTTTAGCAGTCGGTGGCTGGTCTACTTTAAGAGTCACCAGTAGAGGGTCCAGCCTTTTCTCCGCCCCATGCCCAGATGATGTCTGTCCACTGGAGATAGGACAAACCAGGAATTCAGCTCACATTCTCCGAAAAGTAGTCTCCACTGCAGTCACACCAGCTCTCTGAAACAAGAGGTGTCTAAGCCCATAAAGCACATCAACCACAGTGTAGCTATGGCTCTTAGGAGGAAGACAAAGGTGAGTCAGACAAGAGACTAGCCTCTGGGAGCTTGCATTCCAGTGGAAAAGAGGAGACTGCTATAGAAACAACGATTTAATTTCTTTAACGTTTATTTTGAAAGAGAGAGTGCAAGAGGGAACAGGGGAGGGGCAGATAAGACAGGGAAAGAGAATCCCAAGCAGGCTCCGCACTGTCAGGGTAGAGCCAGACACAGGATTCCATCTCATGTACTGTGAGATCATGATGTGAGCTGAAATCAAGAGATGGATGCTTAATCAATGGAGCCACAAACAAGCATTTTAAAAGTGGAAAGAAATAATGTCAGACAGAGGAGGCTAATTTATTTCCAGCCCAAATAGAAAAGATCAGGAAGTAAAAGGAAGTATTTTTTGGACAACTAGTAGGTATGCAGGGCTGGACCAAATGCTGGGGATCCAATGACCAGTACAACCCAGCTGATACCCTAGAAGGCCAGGGTCCACCGATAGACAACCAGCTACCATAATTCTTATGCAGAGAAGGGACGGATGTGCAAAGAACCTCCATAACAAGAAAAAGGTGCTCCTTTGCTTAAGTGAAGAATTCACAGGAGGTGCTATTTGATTTGGTTTTTGAATGGTAAGCCCCGATTTCTCCATGTGGAGGATTTCAGGCAGAAATTTTAGAATCATATGGGATATTCCATATTCTGTGGAATTCTGGAGTTCAGGGCCTAGCACAAGTGCCTGTAGCAGTTCAGGAATTATGGCAGGCTACTGAATGAGGCAGAGAATTCAGGGCATGGATGGACAGATTGCCCTCTGGGTATAAAGCTATGATCAGGAGAGTCAATGATCAGATCCTCATTGCCAGAAGATTTTTTTTTTTTCCCAGTGGCTGGAGAGGGAGACTGAACTGGCTTGTTCAGGGATCCATTAGAGGCCCAGTAGGAGAATACTGCACATGTCTGAAAGGCAGGGCAAACCAGGATGTGAAGACATGATCAAAGGAGGCAGTTTCCAGGCAGTATCTATTATTAGACAAATGAATTTGTTTATCAAAAAAAAAAAAAAAAAAAAAAAAATACTATTAAAAATATTTTTAAAATGAGAACACCTTTTAAAGGCTTATTTTCTGAAAAGAGTTTTTAATGACATATGCTAATGATTTTAAAGGAAGCAATATACAAAACCACTAATAAAAAGACTTGGCATACAACTAAGCAAGGTCAATGGCTACCCGTCTGAGGAATCCTGGCAACTGTGTAAATATCAACCCAGTCTGAGGGCTGGGCCCGGGTGACAAATGCTTTTTCCAATTTCATGGAGAAAAAGATAAGACCGTGCCAAGGCTGTGCAAGGATACAAAATCCCAGAGTGCATGAACTAGAGCTATTAAACACTTTTAATTTTTTTTTTTAAAGCAGCAGAACACTTTTCTTGTATCTTATGCAAAATCTTGCAGGCAAATCAGATAACAAATAAGGATACTTGGTTGAACAGCGTGTTAGGGGTTTCGGGACCCAGGATCCGTTATTTTCTGTTCCCTACCCACCCCTGGAGGCAGCCCAGAGAGGCCCTGAACACCTGGCCATATCCTGGGACATAAAGTATTCTCCTTAAATCAGGCAAACTTCCACCTTTCACACCAAAGACCTGATCCTCAGAATAAGGAGACATATCCCTAAGGCATCTGGATTGTTCCTATTGCTTCTTTTAATATAACCAGAAGGTTTGGAATTAGGAATCATAAGCCACAAAGAAAACTCCAAAAATTCAAAGCCAACTGTGAGAAGTTAAAGTGACAAAGATGGGCTACTCCGAACATAGGTGAGATTTTGCAGATGAGCAAGGAAGGCTAGTGGGTAGCACCCCAGCCAGGCGCCGTGTAGGGGGGGAAATCTGCAGCAGAGCCAGGTCCGAAGGCTCCTGGGGCTTCTATGTGGCTCTGGGGAGTGGTTGTGTCCACCAGTGTCCCTTACAGAGCTGCAGCCTTCTGGAGAAAAATCAGAATTGGGCATATTCCGTATTTAGCACTCCGGTATAAGTGCAGAAAGCAATGCAGTGTGGGGTAAATCCAAGGACGTTTTGTTCTTTAGCAGAGACTGACAAGCTCATTTCGTAGCAACAATTCGCAGTCCACAAGAAAATGCTGAATCTCACTTACAGGCACAGAGAAATTCAGGCAAAGACAGCCAAATAGCACCAGTAGCTATTTCAGACATGCATATTTTAAAAGCGTAAATCTCTATTTTTCTTAACAAAATTATCTGTTGCCACAAAGGCCTCCTGCGAGGTTATAATCCCCATTTCAGAGATGGAGAAACTGACATGTGCAGGCTTGCAGTGACAAGGAGAGAGCCGAAGCTTCCCTTACACACAGCAGCCTGTGAGCTCACACACAAAGAGCTTCCGAAGTCAGCAAAATGCAGCCTCCAGTGCCTAGGGAAGGCAGTTCAGAGTCATTAAAAATCGGTCCTGTCCCATCCCAAAAGGACATCTGGATAAATAGGCACTGGGGAGACATGACTAGCAGGCTTACCTGAGGAATTTAATCCAAGGTTGCTTTAAATTCACAGTACTTATGCCCTGGTCTGCGGTTTCCTTGCTGATGGAGTAGCAATTCTACAAGCACTTCACAGGAGAATTTACCTTACATGTCTTTCTCTCAAACCCTTTCCAGGAAATAAAAATTAAACCCACTAACTGTATAAACCACCCCATCTAAACAGCCTTCTCCCGTTCTTTCTGATTTTCTTTTTCTGATCCCTTTTTAAATGGATTTCACACTCTAAAGGTTGCCAAGCTGACATCCTTGGGGACCAATCCTATCCATTTATGTGCAGAATCCACAAAAGATACTCGGCCCTTCTGCACGGTCTCCACACAGAAGGAGAGGAGGGCGGGAGTCGGGGAGAGAGCAAGAAAGATGTTGCCCAGCTGCAAGGTCACCAGGACCCAGGGGATGTCCGCTGGAGAGCACAGTGTACTCTAAGAGCAACTCTACACTTAAACTGGCTTATTAGCAAGGCTGCTTTGACAGAGCAGGGAACTCTTTTCTACAACAGCTCATTATGCCATGGATTTGAATATGCAGCACCTCTTGCTTATTTGCATTGAATGCGGCGAGTGAGAAATGCAGCTCAGGAAAAACGCCCAACTCTTCTTACTCTGGTTTCTTTCAACTCCCTTCACATAGCACAAAGGCCACCTTTGCTGCTGGGTCCCGGCCTACTGCTGCTGTCCAGTCTTTTCCTCTTTCCCCTCTCCAACATCCTGCATGCTGGCCACTCCATTTGCGGTGCTCTGCTCTGCCCCGGAAGGCCTTCTCCAAACCAGCCGCCTGCCTTTTCAAGCCCAGACCCTCACTGACAGAGCTCTTTCTGACACTGGCCAGCCCACCTGATCATTCTCACTTGGTACCCATGACACATCGCACAGCTCTGTGGTCTAGCTTTCATTACTGTGGACGGTTAGTTACATAGAGCCAACTGTCCCAAACAGGCTCGGAGCTCCTTGATAGCACGGGCAATATCTCCGTTATTTTTGTGTGGTCTGGAAAATTATGGAAGCCAAGGGCCAGACACACAGTAGGTAGTCAAAAATGGAAAAAGCGCTCATATTTTAACTGAGTTAACAGTACCATTTAAGTGGTATCATGAGGTGCCAAGAGTTCACTGTAAACAGCAAGAAACTGGAAATAATCTCAACAGATTTTAATAAGGGAACATGCAAGTAATATGCCACGTCAGGGAAGATTATACAATCATTAATAAAAAGAGACCCATCTGTAGATACTGACGTGGACAAAGGGAGATGTACTATCAGGTGAGACATTCTAGAAGAAGAAACAAGGAATTACCTCTAAGGGAGGGTAGTACTGGGGATAAGGGAGAATGATTTTCATTTATTTTTTTTACTTTATGTATTTTCTTAATGGTTTGAATTTTTCTAATTATGCATTATGTTTAGAATTTTTAAAATGAGTAAAATGCCCTCCTTTGGGGTGGAATTTAATTCTAAACGTTTACAGGCTGACAATCGTCTCAATCCAATCCATCTAGTAAATGAAACAATCTATCACGGACCTATTAAGTTCCTTGGAAAGTCCAAACAAATAAAAGAACAAAACCATTTTTCGAGTGCCTATGATACGTTTCCCATTGTGTCCTCAGATCAGCTTCTCTCCCGTGCGGTGCTTGGGGCGACTATTCCCTGCCAGCCTCATATCCAGATTTGAGTTGTTTCAACTCGGTAAGTATTTATTGGGCATCTCCCATGCAGAAGGTACCTGTGCACAGCAAGGGATGCAAAGGAAAACATGAGCAACATAAGGCCCTGGCATCCCAAGGCTCCCACTTTACCAGAGGGACCAACACCCAGAATTTAAAACAAGGCAGGGGCGCCTGGGTGGCTTAGTCGGTTAAGCGTCCGACTTTCACTTAGGTCATGATCTCGCGGTTCGTGGGTTCGAGCCCCGCGTTGGGCTCTGTGCTGACTGCCAGCTCAGAGCCTGGAGCCTGTTTCAGTCTGTGACTCCCTCTCTCTCTGACCCTCCCCTGCTCATGCTATCTCTCTCTCTCTCCTAGAAATAAATAAAAATATTTAAAAAAATAAAATAAAATAAAATAAAACAAGGCAGAATGTGGGAAGTACTATAAAAAGCCAAAGACAAACAGGAGGGGAAATGTTATCAACAGGAAGACTGGAGGAATCTTGTGTGAAGGAAGGGCTGGGTCCACAAAGAGAGGGAAGACCAGTAAGTTGGGTGTCATGGGGAGCAGATGAGAGAGGCGCCCACCTCGTCTTGTATGCTGTTTGGGCACAGCGGAGTCGCAGCTCCATGTCTGGACTGTGAAGGACTTTCAGCATGCAAAGTAAGTAAAAGGAACGGCCACAGCCCGGGGAATAAAATCCAAACCCTGTCCACTAAATCCTAAGGCCCACGTGCCCCACTTTTCTTGTACCTCAGTGCTGACCACCAGCTCCCCTGCCCTCACTTCGGCCTCCCAGCACAACTCACTCCACTGGGACATGCCACTCCCTGTCTTCCCCATCTGTCCGGACACTCAATGCCGTTAGCAGGGCCGAGGCCTCCTCCTTGACATTTTATCCTCAGTGCCTAGCACACAGGCAGTCCGTGAAGACAAGCAGGGTAAATATCTTTGGAATCAACAGATAAAATAAAGTTCTAAAGTAGAAAAGACTCAACAGAAGTAGAAGGTCTCCCTGTATAACTCACTTGGATTTTTCTTTTTCATTTTGAGTAAATCTACCTCGGCTATCACTTCACTTGCCCTAACCACAAGGACTTGAACAAGTGTTAAGATTGATGCCTTTGCCTGTACTTTGTGGCACCGGATGAAGCAATCGCTGCAGTCCACACAAAAAGCCTCAGCATTTTAAAGCTTACTTCACAGGTGAGAGAAGGATCCTCAAGGCAAACAACCCTCTAGGCAGGCACGGAGTCAGTAACTGTAGGAAGTAAGACTTGAACCCAAGTCCTTTGCCTGGTCTGAATCCTATTTGCTTCCACTAAGCCTCCAATGACACACCTGGCTTGGGCAAGAATTGCTACTCTTACGCTTAACACCAAGCTGTAAAGGGTTTCCAGCCTCCACTGATCTAAAAAAGACCATCGGTGAAATGTTATCAACAAGGGAATATGGTGATTTGAGGAAAACCTCCCCTCTAAAACAGGAAATACTAACCAAGTTTTCACAACTACTCCTCATTTGCTTGGCTTTTAAGTGAACATAACTCCTCCTGATTACCGTTATTGGAATGTCAAAACTTTTCAAAATAATAAGTACCACTTAGGAGCAATTGTTATTTTAACTGTGAATTAAGATCATAAGTCTTTTGTTTAAAATGCAATCGTGTGTTCTACTTCCAAAGGTGCAGGGCTATAATTCCCTTGCAGGCAGCATGTGTTTCGGTGAAGTTTTGCATTTGCAAACTAGGTTCATTTATGGCAGAAAATGAGAAGTCCTCACCGGACAGACCAAGAAATGGGGCCATTCTTTACCTACAAGAACAAGTAGCTGGAGCATCTGTGGGGAGAATTTATGTATTTCATATACTGTCAGTTTTCAAAAGGTCTGAATCACTCCAAAAATCTCAAGAACACACCTGATTATGATCTACCCCAGTAGCCATTCATATCTGCCTGTTTACTCAAAGAGAAGTAGGAGCTGCAGACATTCCTTGGATGAGGCCACACTCCAAGACAGGAAATCCTCTGATTTATTTCTAGTTCATACCTTCCCAGCACAGGGCTTGGGCCAATTCATTCTGTATCAATCTATCCATTCAGACCTTCCTCATCTTACCATGGGTTACATGCCAATAAAATCGCCATAAGCTGAAAATAATACAAGTCAAAAATGCATTTAATGCACATAACTTACTGAACATGATCGTTTAGACCAGCCTGCCCTAAAGGTGTTCCAAACATTTACTTTAGCCCACAGATGGGTAAAATCGTCTAACTCAAAGCCTATTTTACAATAAACTGTTGAAAGTGAACAACAGAACTCAGTGTAGAGTTTCTACTGAATGTATATCGTGTTCACACCATCATAGTTGAAAACGCAAAGTTGAACTATTGTAAGTGAGGTACTATCTGCACATAGGCCCCTGTAAATGTGGGCTACACTTATCTCTAAAAGGACACTCCATCATGTCCTCTGCTAAATCGCCAGCAGGGAGGGGATGGTTTTCTTGGAACATTACCTCGCTAGTTTAATTTTCTAGATAAATTAGAAAAGATACAAGGAGAACAGGAGGGCAGGCTTATACTTAACAGGAATTCTTAATAGTTATTGGACACTGGGCTGTTAATCAGACACATGTTGCTTGTTACTTATATAATGTTATTACCTGAACACGAACACACATACACAGACACGCGGACACACAGACACACACACACCACTTTCATCAAGATTGTGTATCATGTTCACTCTGGCCATTTTTATTTCCAGCCAGTTGGATTCATTCCATTTTTAGAGGCAACTCCTTTAGGAAACATTGCTTTTAAAACCGGTGTTTTGAGAAATGAAGTTAATGGGCCAGAACTGGTTTATCATGAAATACTCATCAAGTCAGGAAATAAAGTTCAAACCCTTGTAGCCTTAGGTGAAGGGAACCTGTTTGGAGGACACTGTCAGGGTAACGATCTAAAGGTCATTTCTCTAGAGGTAGCAAAGAGAATTCTACACATGGCAAACTTGGATTAGGTACTATTATCCCTTGGCATACATAATTTAAAAAGGAATAATCATGTTTAATTTACTAAATCCAATGAAGTTTTCTATCATCTTCAATTACAGGCAGAATGCAAAAGAGCCAGAAGTCACCCTCTTTCTTCTCCCCATCACAAGTTAATTGTGGTCAAGTTTTAAATGTTTGCTAATTCGGGGGCGCCTGGGTGGCTCAGTCGGTTAAGCGTCCGACTTTCGCTTAGGTCATGATCTTGCGGTTCGTGGGTTCGAGCCCCGCGTCGGGCTCTGTGCTGACTGCCAGCTCAGAGCCTGGAGCCTGTTTCAGTCTGTGACTCCCTCTCTCTCTGACCCCTTCTCACGCTCTCTCTCTCTCTCCTAGAAACAAATAAAACATTAAAAAAAATAAATGTTTGCTAATTTGAAAGGCTAGAAGGACTTGGGTTCTATGTGAATGAGGCAGAATGGCTTCTCCTTCTCTACTCCCGGGCCACCTGTATCTGGAGAGGGGAACCATTCATTTGAGGAGAGAGTCTCCATTCTCCGAGAGGGTGAGGGGTGAAGGACACATTCCTCCTTTCCCAGGCTCTGGTTCTCAATATTCCTCATCAGCCACTGTATGATCTGTCACCAGCACATGCCCTCATGTTACAAGTAACTAGATCACAGCTTATCTTACACTCCTTAGAGTTTAGGCTAATGTCTTTCCAATGAAATGTGGGAATGGTTGATCACTTTCCCGGTACACTCACTCTGGCCAGCTTTAATTTCAGAAAATTATACTTAATGACCCACCCGGAATACCAGGACAAAGACTGTGCACCCAGGCCTTGTCTAGGAGTCTACTGGCATTCCAACCAGCCCTCTCCGGTGCACGATCCCAGCGTTTTCTAAGACCATTGCTTCCACCAGTCCCCTTGCACAGGAAATATGCCTTATTCTCGGCTTGCACATACTCATGACTTATGAAATGTTGGTAGAATGAACAAATTAGATAGATAATGAATAAATGCTCAAAGTCATCTACATGAAACACAAACACGAACATAGCAACTTGCTGTAATATATTCCTTCAATCATTCTTTTATTCAATCAACACTTAAAAGTACACTAGATAAATCGAGATAACTAACACAGCTATACTCCTGCTCATAGAATGTTGATGGTTAATGGAAAAGACAGACACCAAACAATCACACAGATGAACAGCCAATTGCAAATTGCCACAAAGGGAATGGAAGGGTCGTAAGTAAGGGTAATGAGAGACCATGAGGCACTGAGGAAAGGATTCTATTTACTCTGAGACTATAGGGATGAATAGACATAAGCCAGGGGGAGTGAGAAGGGGGACAGGACAAAGAATGAGAAGACAGTTTTCTAGGCAATAGGAACGCCATGGGCAAAGGCCCTGAGGTGGGAAAGAGCTCGATGCATTCAAAAAATGGATAGACTGGTGTGGCTAAAATTGAACAATAGAAACATGAAGCAGGACTGACTGTGGAAATCTCACCCCTCCTTTCTCCTCAGTGTCCAGTATAAAGTCTTCCTTTAAAATAACCAAATAAAGCCCTGCAAGGTTTTTGTAGACCCACTGAAAGTTTTGAAATTTTAACTTCAGGTTAAAAGGAAGCCTTCCCAAGAGGAGAGCAACAGAACCAGATCTGCATTTCATAAAGAACATTCTCCCCGATGCATCTCAGTGGAAGAAAAGGTGGGGAGTAAGAGCATCAGCAGGAGGCTGGCCAAAGGGCCAATGAAGTTCCCGGGGCCTGGGCCAGACTGGGGATGGTGGACAGGTTTGTTATGAATGCTGGAGGCAACACCTTCAAGATCTTGGGTAATGGATACGAAATGGCAATGAGACACAATGACAACGTTTGCCTGCGGGTTTATGCATTTCCAAGGCTAACCTGGCCCACCAGGCAAAGTGGTAGCAGGCATACCTCTCCCAGGCAAACGTCTGGGGAGAAGCTTCGGCTGGGAGTGCTCCCTAACAAGCCCCAGACTGTCCCCTTGGATGCTAGTTCAGGCACAAGCTGCACATCCACTCCTCCCAGGCCGCATCACAAGGTCCTATTCCCTGGTCCAGGTCCTGACTTCACTGAAGAAAATGGCTGCTTGAGAGAAGCCATGCACTTGACCTTGTCAACCATTGTCAAGCAGGGTGCAGAACTCCATGCCTGGGTTTCCATATGAGAAGCCCCCTCCTCATCCCTACCAACTCGACATGCTCAGGGTTGCCAATGACGGACTTTATACAACGTGTCACACAGACGGTGAAATCTCATCTCTCCTCTTCCTTCAGCGCCCTGTAAACATCCTTCCCTTAAAATAACAAAATAAAAGCTCTGCTTCCCACTGTGAGTTCTGGCCTTGGCTGCCCCAACTGTCAGGGCCACAGCTGAAGACCTCTGGCCTCCCAAGCTTTCAGTTTCTGCTCTGTATTCCCTCTGCTCCATTCCCGACATTCAAAGCTCTTCTTAAAACATCCTTTGATATCCAATTTCCCTTTTATATGGCCCCCACTGTCAAAAGCACAGTTTTGTTTTCTTGCTAGCAGACCGTTCCACGTTCTTCGGCTGTGCACCCACCACTTCCTGGTTCCGCTCTCACCTCCCCACACCCAAGCGTTCGGCCCTCACAGTCCCCCCCACCTGCTCGTCTCCAGTGCCACCTCCTACTCGGAAAGGTGCAACCCTTTTTCCTTTTGCTCATGTGAAATAGCCCTCTCTACCTTTTCTTGCCGGACCACTCTTCCCCCTCCATGACAGTTCTCTACAAAATGAGATTCCTCCAGTTAACCGACCAGATAATCTCCTAAGGAGGGACCACCAGACACTGATTTTCAAAGTCCCAATGAAAGACCCCGTTCTCCTATTTCAGATTCAGTCTAAACGCTCAATCTGAATGTCCCTTAGTTTTCTTTTTTTTTTATTTTTTTTAATGTTTTATTTATTTCTAGGAGAGAGAGAGAGACCGCTTGAGCAGGGGAGGGTCAGGGAGAGAGGAAGTCACAGACTCCAGGCTCTGAGCTGGCAGTCAGCACAGAGCCCGACGCGGGGCTCGAACCCACGAACCGCGAGATCATGACCTAAGTGAAAGTCGGACGCTTAACCGACTGAGCCACCCAGGCACCCCTGAATATCCCTTAATTTTCAGTGCTCACCAGGGGTTAAAGCTAAACAAAAATTATTGAGTGCCTGTTCCCTGACTGGCAAAGAGTTATCTATAGGATAGTTGTCTCTATTCAAACACTCTCTTATCTCTGTTGTTCCTAAGTCCTTCCCCTGATTTTAGGTGGGTATCTGGGTGCAGCATGCTCTGCAGCAGGAGTGAGCAGTATGCTGGCTAAGCACAGGAAGGCACAGTGGGACAAGAGCTGCCCCCCCCCCCTCAGTGGCAGGGCTGGGTAATTTGGCAGTACAGGACTGGCACTGAGCGTCATGGGAGGGGGGCATAAAGCATGATTGCATGGGTAATCAGCTGCCTGATAATTCATCCTTAACCGGATGCAAACTTGAGATTATTCAGGCCTTTTCTGCCCTGCTCCCTTCCTCCATCCTTATACACTGAGAGCTGAGTCCACAATGACCTCCACCTGTATTATGTGAGCCATGGGTTGAGGGCTTTCTCCAAGTCTTCACAGGAGGGTGGTGCACCCCAGAAGCAGAGTCCTCCCCGCTTCCAGCTGACCACCGTCACCACAAAGGCACCAGGACTACAAGAAGGACCACCAAGGCGCTGACAGGACCCGCACCTTCCCTGCTGTCTGGCCCTGTCCCCCCTTTGGAGACTGTCTGTCACTTTGCAGAGATCTCAAAGACCCAAAGGCAGTGGGCGCAGATGCTCAGGGCTGCATTCTAATTCCCATGGCACTCGTGCTGCCCTGGCAACCTGTCTCTCAGAACAGATCCCAGATCCAGCAACAACCTCCACAAAGGCAACACCAAGATTATTTGCATGCAGGGGAGAGGCCACCCCTCATCCCATCCACTTACACGGGCAGAATGTGCTGGGGGACGTGAACCTCAACGACCCTCCATAAGCACCACAACTTTTATGGAACCCCAGGGGGAACAACAAACAACTCAGTCAATCGGAGAGAAAAGAGGAGTGGCTACCCCCCCCACCCCCACCCCCCGCCAGCGTTCACACTGTGCCCGTTACAGAATCATCTGCCAGGGTGTTTAATTTCCTAGGAACTCTCAACACCCTGAGTTCATAAAAGTTAATTCTGTGCTAGAAGAAAGATGGATCTTAGATAAACAAGGCTGCATTTGGGAAGGTGGGAAGAGCCACACCTGTTCCCATCTCCCCCCTTCCACAGAACTCACCTGTCATCGCCCTGCACTTCCTCACTGCAAAACCAGCATTCCGCTCACGGTTGGCTATGCACAAAATATCCTTCTGTTCTCCTAGTCACATCAAAGCACCTTCACGCTATGCAGACAAGTCATCGAGGGAATGAAGAAAATTAACAAACCCACCTAGGTTATTTCTATTAAAATTAGCCCCTCAGCCTGTAGGCTCCGTCAGATTCCATACAACACAAACTCTGACAAGTCTGTGGAAAACTCGTCCCCTTTCCAGGTTGTGTCAACAGCTTGCAAACCCAACAGGAGGATGGCGCCTGTGTTCTAGCTGTTCTTTTGAAATCGGGTATCAGCGTTCAGTCACTAGCAGCTTTCTCATTTATCTTTCGTCTCCCTGCATATCACTCACTGCTACCTAAGCAGCATGCAATCATCTTACTTGACATCTTTCAATTATCTATACGGTCCTTCTCTATAAGGACCCTTAGCTCTTGCCTATTTCTCCATCCATACCCTCCTCCCCACTCTTCCTTCTTTCTACTCAGCCCCCCTCACCAAGGTTGTCTCCTCAATTCTTCACACTGTCAAGTTCCACCTGCCACAGGGCCTTTGCATATAGTACTCCTCTGCACGGAGCTCTCTTTCACTTAGTTACCCCTTTCTCATCCCTTTGGGTTTCAACTCACACGTCACTTCCTCAGACTAGGGAAGGCCTGACATTTTACCTTCTCATAGCTCTTACACATTTTGAAGCATGTTCCATACTAGGTAATTGTATACAGTATTTATAAGATTAGATCTTTCCCATCAGAGTAAAGGTTTCATGACAGCAGAAACCATGTACAGTTTACTTCAACACAGAACGTGGCACATAATATGTACTCAATAAATATTTCATTATTTTATATCATTCCTCTGGTAAAAAATTTCCCTGTGGCTCCCATGACATTTCATCAAGTCTTAGGCTTTTCAGAACTCTCCATCATCCCACCCAATCTTAAGAATTCAAGATTATTTCTTACTATCCACCACCCCCTTCCAAGGTATTCTCTCCTGACAAGGTCACTGCCTCCATGACTGCACCTGATCTGAAACGGTCTCTTCTCTCTCCTTCACTTGTTCACACCTAACCACCATGAAGGTGTAGCTACACAGGAAGCAACATACCCTGGGGACTGGAGTCCTAGGTTCAAATTCAATCCTCACTTCTTTCTTACGGTTTGTGTAACCATGGCCAACCCATGTCAGAGCTAGGAGCTTGTTTCTGACAAAACAGAAACAGCATGATCTCCAAGGCCACTGTGAGTGTAACTAAAATGACATTTTCAAGCACTGAACATATCCTCCTTGTACGCAGAAGAGACTACATAACAATTAGTTCCTTTAGCCAACGTGAAGAAAATACTTCCTTTCTTCAACTTTGACCAGCATAATAAATCAAAGTCCAAAGGCCTAAAAGTTGACCTACTATATGAACAGCATGGGTCAAGTTCATACACACAACTAGTTGCCTACAAACTCAAAGGTTATTTTCATTAACTAGCATGGAGTCCCTCACAACAGATAGCCAGGTTCATTCCCACGAGAGCCATGTAGATCCTAGAGGGTAGTCAGTCAGCTCTTTGTGCTAGCAAAGCAAATTCAGAGATTCTTTCTCAAAGCGTCCAACATGATACTATTTTTTATTAGTATAATTTTTAACTTTGAGAGAGAAAATGTGCAAGGGGGAGCAGCAGAGGGAGGGAGAGAGAATCCACACTGAGTCTGGAGCCTGACACGGGGCTCGACCCCACGACCCTGGGATCATGACCTGAGCTGCAATCAAGATTCGATGTTCAACTAACTAAGCCACCCAGGCACCGGATACTAGTTTCTATCAAGGCTTGGTATCCTGTGTTTTAGGCCATCTTGTTCAAAAAGGAGGAGTTCTGAGGCAGCACCTACTCTGTGTTCAACATTCCAGTTACTACTGTAGAAGATGCAGAAATCTTTAATACGGGCCTTTCCAACAAGTCACTAACAGTATAGCCAGAAAGAGAATTGCCTTGATAATATGAGATTATACAGAATTCAGTGTTAAATTGGTGGTACAGGCTAAGTTCAGAAGGCTCAACTGTTCACTCAAGAATCATTCATTCATTCATTTAATAAGCATCTTTATGTAGCTATTCAACACGAGCAATGATTTAAAACACCAATATACACGGGGTGCCTGGGTGGCTCAGTCAGTTAAGCATCAGACTTCAGCTCAGGTCATGATCTCACGGTTCGTGGGTTCGAGCCCCACGTCAGGCTTTGTGCTGACACCCAGCTCGGAGCCTGGAGCCTGTTTCAGATTCTGTGTCTCCCTCTCTCTCTGACCCTCCTCCCCTCCTCACGCTGTCTCTCTCTCTCGCTCGAAGAAATAAAACATTAAAAAATTTTTTTTAAATAAACAAAACAAACAATATACATCTTTGTTTCAGGAGCTCATAACTCTCACCACCTCTGATCCCTTCCCTTCCCATCCATCCAAATCCCCACTCACCCATCAAGGCCTTGGTCAAATCACACCTTCCCCCAGGAAGCCTTCCTTAATCATTCTGGACCAGTTTCACCTCCCTCCATCCACCCTTTTAAAGACTTTTCTATTTTGGATCTGATTTCACCACTCACTTAGTACCGGCACAGGCTGTGTTGTCCACCAGTTTTCTTTTCTAACAGAGCTCTTCGCTTCACTTTTTCTCAGCATTTATTTCCTTTATCTGGTTATGAACTTTGGGAGGCCATGGCCTTTGCATCTTCTGCAGATTTTCAACAAATCTATTTTTATTTGAATTGTAGTATGCCTTCCTAAATGCAAATGAAAGCAGAAAGGAGGAGTAAGCATGTCAAGTAACCTATCTAGAAAGATAACCTATATGCCTGGTCCCTTCTTCAGACCCATTTAGTCTCAGTCATCCTAGGAGAGGGTGCCGAGTCTCCTTGGAACCCTTACTTCCCTCCTACACACTTCTTCCTGAGCATGGTCACTGGACAGGCAGCACCAGCCCGGCCGGGCCCGCTACATTCATTTCGCAGGTGGGCGTGTATTTAATGGTCTCCAAAATCACAGAAGTAATTGTTTGCTGTATCCAATGGGCTGGAATCACCTCTGCTCTGCTTGTTCCTAATACACCCATCAACCAAATCTAAATACATGAGAGACCACTGATAGAGAACACAAGCTGTTTTTGC
Organism: Crocuta crocuta; assembly: GCF_008692635.1. Taxonomy (NCBI): domain Eukaryota; kingdom Metazoa; phylum Chordata; class Mammalia; order Carnivora; family Hyaenidae; genus Crocuta; species Crocuta crocuta. Next base: position 12,552,988 of record NW_027527920.1, on the reverse strand, counting down.
ATGACTGCCTATGTGAACAAATTCACAAAGGCCTCAAAATGCAAAGCCCTCTAAAAATGGAGAGGTTTAAAAAGGAGTGATAGGTTTTTCAGTATGGACTGAACTACAGTACCTTTTTTTTTTTTTTTTTTAAATGAAGTCCACAATTCTCCATTTCCCAAAAGTTCTTTTTTCTTTTGTTCCAACAAAGTAAATTATTCCTCACCTTGGGCAAGTTGATAGGAACGTGAGAAAATTATATTAAATCAGACATCCTTGAGATTAAAATAGATTGGAACAGGGGTTCTCTTTGTTTAAAATAATTCTTCAAAGTGAAAGCAAAAGAGCTTAAGGGAAGAAAAAGTTGTCAAACACCCTCAAGCACTTTGGAAGCACCTAAGAGCTACAAACTATTGATATGTTAATTAACTTCACACTTTTATCTGGGATAGGTATTTTTGAGTCATGGTCACATTACTCACAGACATTTTTGGCCTCCTGAATAAAATTTCATTTTTTCTTTAATGTTTTATTTATTTCTAGGAGAGAGAGAGAGAGAGAGAGAGAGAGCGTGAGCAGGGTAGGGTCAGAGAGAGAGGGAGTCACAGACTCTGAAACAGGCTCCAGGCTCTGAGCTGGCAGTCAGCACAGAGCCCGACGCGGGGCTCGAACCCACGAACCGCGAGATCATGACCTAAGCGAAAGTCGGACGCTCAACCAACTAAGCCACCCAAGCGCCCCTCATTCTTGAAAGACATTGGAAATGCCTCCTTTTCTCCATTTCAGAGGGGCTTCCTCTCCCTTACTTACTATAATTTAGTGAGACTTCAATCTAGTTGGCTAATATTATAAAGCTGACCACCCAATCCCAGGGAGAACATAAAATCCCTTAAATTCACGCACCATCATCCTTCTGTCTGGATCAGGAATTAAGGAACTTGGATACGACAAGGAGAAAGTCAGATTTTTAATCAGTGAGTGATTAATAATTGTGTGTTGACTAGCTGCCACAGTGGGTCCTATCTAGAATTTAAAATGCCTAGAGACGGTAAAGTCTTTTCAGCAAACCCTCCTCAGTAATCTATTTCAATATCGCCAAGCCCTCAGTCCTGAAAATTCTTCCTTGCACCCAACATAAATCCCATGGGGCAGTTTAACTCTGATTCTATTCAAGGAAAGATGCCCTTTCCAAGTTCTTGACACTTCTTCCTTGCACTGGTCTTGGTCTTGAACCCATCAGGAAAGGTCATGCAAAATAGGAAATTTAAACCATCAAGAGTCAAATGCAGACTTAGAAGTGTGTAAGGAGTGTATTTTAGGTTTGAAATGAGTCAACATCATTTTGCTTTATTAGTTCACGTTTTCTTTTCTCTTAAAAAGGTTGTGCTCCATGCTGTGTTATCGCTAACAGAATTCTTACTGTCTTCCGGAACAGATGTTGGCAAACTATGACCCATGAGCTGAATGCCTGCTTTTATAAATAAAGCTGTGCTGGGACACAGCTATGCCCGTGTTCCTTGACATATTGTCTCCAGCTGCTTTTTTGCTGCAGGGGCAGCAGAGTTGAGTAGCTGTAACAAAGACCACATTGCCCACAAATCCTAAAACGTTCACTATCTTGCCATTTACAGATACTCTTTGTTACCACCAAAGGTAACACCTTTGTTACTACCCAAACATTACTGCTACAATGCACAGTATCAGAAACACATGTCTAACGCCTCAAGAGAACACTTTGCTTTCTCTTAAAAACTATGGCCAACAGTTGTATGAGTAATTCAACAGTGGTCTTTAGCAGACCTCCACAATCATCTTGTCCTATGAACTAATATGCTATTAGCATCACAAATTCTGTTCTCCCATCTCATTTGACATGCCTCATCAGATTAGGAATGTGCCAATACTGCCTGTAAAAAGCACTATACAGCAGCACCATATAAGAGAATTAACCGACACCACAGCCCTGTGCTAAGCATGTTACACACGTTATCATGTAACCAGGACTTAAGCTCTGTAAGGACATGGTTTTGTCTGCTGGGTTCAAGGCTAAATCCTCAGTGCTCAAAACACTGAGTAGCATATTGGAGTTAACCAACAAATATGTGAGGCATGAATGAAAGTCAGTTCTCACAAAATGCCACAGGGTGTGCCCTGGTATTAGGCAAAGTAGCAAGGAGGAGATTTGAAACCAGGTGGCCTCAAACTCTTAATCCGTCCCCACCCCTGTTAATACATAGTTGCATCAGCAAGCCCTCCTCCAGCCCACTGTTTTCAATTGAAGACCCTTTGACAAAGCGGTAACTAAATCTATCCTGATTAAATGGTAACCAGTTATTGGGAGCTAAGTTACTTAGCACTGCATTCAAAACCACAAACCTAAGAAAGAAACAGATGATGCTCTTTGCCTGTAGCACATGCACAACAGCATAGCTGTTTCGAGCATCAACTCTGAGAGACTGCCCAGTGCTCACTTCTTGACTCCATCACTTACTGGCTATGTGACCTTAGGCAAGTCATTTAACCTCCTCATGCCTCAGTTTCTCCATCTGCCGATGAGGATGTCCATAGTGCCTAACGGGGAAAGTTGGTGTAGTTAACAGTGCTTGTCTGTCTCTCTCTCTCTCTCTCTCTCTCTCTCACACACACACACACATACACACACACACACCTGAGTGACATATTTATTCAATTCTATGATAGGAAGAATAATAAACTGTCTGATTAGTGAGAAACACAGTATCATATTCTATAACCTCAGGTGTTGGCAGGGCTGATCGAGAACAGAATCATCTCTAAGTCCTAGAATATTTCCCACCCACCCCTTCCGCCCGCAATGCATTTCTTGGTTAATTTCTACCCATCTTTCATGTCTGAGCTTAAATGCCACTTCCCTGACAAACCCATCTCTCCCATTCAGTCAGAATCCACCGTACAATGCCCACACATTCTGCACTTCCTCTCCATAGATGAAATCACTCCTGGAATCACTTGTGCAACAGAATGTCAGCTTGGTGTGTATAGTTGTTTTTTTGCTTCTGTGTCTTGTGTACTTCTGTACCCCCGTTTTACACACAAGAGACCTCCATAAAAGTCTGTGGATTGAATGATCACATAGTGTGGACCCTGAAGGCAGGGCAGATTACTCTGGCCTTGAAAAGTCTAAGTCTGAGACCAGAGGTAGTGAGGGAGTAAAATGGCAAAAGCTGAATGGTTCTACAGGTCTTAATATTTTCTTTCTTTTTTTTTTTTTTCAGGGTAAGAAACAACAGCAGTATGTTATTTCTAGAGAAGAATGTATACAGCTTATCTTCAAATCTCAAAACCTCCTTTAAGTGGTTATAGAGGAGGTCAAGCTGGGTTTGTCTCTGTTCAGAAAGAAGCAGAGATTACTGGAAAGCATCCTCCTAGCTGGTTCACTGGTTCCTTTTTATGTCTGAGAATTACCAGAGTGTGTTTCTCAATGAGGAAGAAAACCTTGGTAGGGAGATTTGCTTTCATCTTTTCAACACTGACTTGGTGACTGAAGGCAAGACTATAAAATAAAGTCTTCCCTCTGTTAATTCAAATACGGTTCTTGAGTTACAACTTTCCTTATCAAGTTCATATACATGTAAGTACGTACTCTCTTCCTTCTGCTAATTAGCAGTTATTAAACTCAGAAATTCAGATTCTTACTAAAGCACAAGGTATGCATTTTCCCTCAAGATTCTCCTCTCTGATACTGCAGGATATTATCAGTATGTCCCTATTCTGGGGAAACCATAAACCTTATCTTGATTCAGCTATCAGAGATGGAAAAATTTAAAAACTAAGGAAAAAGAATGAGTCTTAATATGCAATGCAAATGAGTAAATTTTATAAAAGGCAAAGATAAAAAATGGTAATCCCTTTGGCACGCCATTCATTAAGAAAACTCTTCCTGAGGATTAGGACTTTTAAATACACTCTGCACATTCAATCACACTTTCATTCATCCAATTCAACTATTATTTGTTGTTCATCCTTTAATTCATTCACTCAGTTCAATTTATCAGGAGCCATCGATGTGAAAGGCTCCTACAGGTGTAGGAGCCTGAGGTCACTGGCATGGACATGTACCTCAAAAACTGTGTCCATCGACCAATGTAAGCTTGCATTTTCAGAGCGTGCTCTGTGGACTGAGATGGTCCTCAACCTGGTGAGTACTGGTCTGGGGCAAGAGGAGTACAAAAACAGAGCAAGCCTTTTAAACCTTTCATGTAAATTTGACAGCAGCATGTCAGGTAATTTCAATTATACAATAAAAGTCCCATTTTATTGTATAATTGAATAAATAAAAGTGGTACTTTTATTTTGAAATTGCTTTTTTCTTTTTAATTTTATCTTATACCAGTATTCATTCACAAATGACTGAACAAAGACGGAGTCGAAAAGACTTCCTGGAGGAAAGGAAAAGGAGCATAAAGCCCAGGAGACAGAGAATGGGAGAGGGAGAGCAAGGGAGTTAAGTGCACTTCCAGCAGGGAAGGGAAGCAGGGAGCAGTCCATAAAGACTTCTTGGAGGGAGTGGCATTTGAGTAAAGCTTGAAAGGACAGCAGAACATGAAGGCAAAGACTGGAAGAAAAGCCTTTTGAAGCTATGTGAAATGACGAGAACAGGAAGTGAAGAATTCACATAGGCTACAGTGTATATTTAAGTGTCTGTAAAGCAAAAAACAGGTGAATAACAAAAGTGGCCAACATTTATAGAATACTTAGCACAAGGTCAGCTCTGTGCTGAAAAGATGGTGGGAATCATCTCATTTGTTCCTTCCAACTACCTGCAGGGACTGATTTGTGAAAACACTTCCCAGATAATGGCTCTTAAATCAGAGGTGAGGGTGCACCTTGGCAAGGCAGGATACAGGAGCCAATCACAGACAGAGGGGCGCCAACTCGGTCTCCTCCTGAATGAGGTTGTAGGGCTAAGTTTGGTTTGTGAATAATCTATTTAAATGAAGGGCATAAAACTGTCCTGGAGGTTTAGAATGGTGAAGTGAGCCCAAGGAGGAATAAGCAGGTGAGCAAAACGCATGGGCTCTTTAGGTCCAACTAGACCCCGTTTCCCTCACATCCCTTCTTAATGACCTAGGAAAAGCTCTACTGAGCTGGGTACATCTGGATCCTGCTAAGAGCAGCCACTTGGCATTGGTAAGATTTTGTGCTAATTAAATATAGACCTGAATGTAAGCTCATGAGATATGTGTTCTGTTCCTACCAGTTACTATAGACATCCTGCATTTTTTTTTAAGGAAGTGTGATGTGATATGTACAGATGATTTGAACTCAAAACTGACTGCCTCCAAGAGATAAGGCTGGCATGCAAGGCGGGGACCAGGAGACCCCTGAAGATCCAATTCTGGACTCAGGATGTATTCTTGGAGCCTAAAGAGAGTAGTGGGCCAATGGGGATGGATGGGGCATAATGATCCTACAGGAGGCTCCTTACCTCCACAGAGAAAAGCCTCTGGCTTAACAGGAAGATACTATGGCAAGGGACAAAGTTATTCATGTTGCCTGATTCTTTAAGAAAAAAAAAAAAAAAAGTGGGCTGAAAGTCAGCTCATCCTAAACTGGGTGCCTACAGGGTCTACAGTCATTCCCAAGTCCACATGTTAAAAACAGGGTTTTAAAATGTCCAGCTGGGGAGTTCTTGAACCGTTTTTAAAAGTATATATATTTATATATGTAAAATACAATTTATAATATAAAACACACACACAGAGGCACACGTACACACCCACACACCTCCACCTTGAGGTCGTGTACCCTTGAGATGCTACATATAAGGAGGCATATTCAGTCTGGTCTGTTTACCAGTTTGTGAGGCACTTCAACAACTTTTAAGATGTCAAACGCCATAAAAATCAAAGTTCCAGTTATCCTGGTAAATTGGCTGTCACTGCCCAAACAAAACTAGAGACAGACCTAACCATGGCAGCCACGAATAGCTGTTCTTTGAGGGCCAGAAATCATGATTTGCAATATTTTTCCATCCAAAAGAGGGGAACATTACTCACTAGGGTCTGAAATGGTTTCCTGCCCCATGGTGTACATTCCTACACTAGCAATATGGTCTCAACAGAAGCTCTTAAAACAGAAATGTCACTCCACCAACTTCTTATTTCAGCCAACACAGCTTTGCATTTAAACTTAACTGCGAGACTAAAAATTTGACTCACCACAGAGACAACTGGAGAGACTTTAAAAAAAAAACAACAAAATAGCCCTGGAGGCTGATGTCACTGCTCTATCCAATGTCACTACTTCCCTCTTCCCCAAACCCAAGTGAACTCTGGAGAAAGTGACAAAGGGCTGAAATTTCAGCTTCAGCCACACGGCTGGCACACGCTTCAAAACATTTAATACTCAGGTGGGTTTCAGCTTTAAAAAACTTTGTAAAGATAGAGACCAAACCGTTTACTCCATTGGCATCCATTCCACAAAAGGAGGAAAATCATTTTAATACGGATTTTTGCAGAAAAAAAAAAAAAACTGCACTGCTGTCAGACCTAGTTCTCAAATGTCTTCACTGGATTCCTGTTTACTGAAGGCTCTGTTGTTGTGACTGAACAAAATTCGGCCTTGACATTTACCTCTGTTGCCTGAAAAAACTTCAAGTCACAGTCCTATAGAAAAATGCTATACCTGCAAAATGGTTCAGAAGCTTCGAGTCTGTAACCCCCTCAAAAGAAGTTGTATACCCTACACCTTGCTCTTGTCATGGAAATTTGGCAAAGCAGCTTTAGTCTTGGCCAGTATTTGTCCACATACACACGGCCACAGACAAGCCCCAGCGTCTTGGTATACTGGCTTTTTTGCCTGGAGGATGTGCAAACTCCAGTGTAACATCAAAATATCACGTCGACTCCCACGTTACTCAACTTATAATTTTAGCCCAATAAAAAAAAAATTTAGCAGTGCTTCAAAACAAATATTTGTGTCTCAATTCCAAACCATCTAAATTTATTTGCCAAAGTATAGTATAGAAGATGTGACGTGTGAAATGGGCAGGCACCATTTGATGGTGGGAGGTATGTAGATTCCCACACCCCCAGAAAAGTCTCAGAGGTCTGTGGGGATCCGGCACCCACAGGTTTGGAATCTTGGGTCTGGCCCAAAGAAGACACTGTGCTCTTTCAGATCTCCAGAATGCACGAAGGAGTGGGCTTTCAAGATGTTAAGTCTTGTCCCTTTTACCGAGAGGTGCTCCACTATGAAGACTTTGTAATGGATATTCCAATGAAATGCAAATACAAGCCACATTGAAGGGCGCCATTTAAAATGAAAACCCACACAAGATCTCTAAGCAAACCACTGGTTTCCAAGGGAGCCTGGCTGACTTAAAAGACAGGACACTTGATCCTGGACATGCCGCGCCATGCGGCCGCCACCCCCCACAACAGTCCTGCTGATTCTGACCATGGGATTTCCAAAATAGTTTCCCTCCAACAAAGCCAAGAGAACATTTTTGTGGCTACAGAGTGAAGTGAGGTTTCTCTTTATTAGAGAGAGAAGGCATAGCTAAATGGACACCTTTTACCTCGTACAACACGAGTCTCAGAAAGTCAACCTCCCCAAGGAAGTGCATCAGGAAGGGAAATGCCTCTGTTCAGGTGCCGCATGGTTTGGGAGACCTAGGTTGGCCCCAAAGAACCTTGGGAAACAGGAAGCAGTTTCAGGAGCACAACTTCTCTGAAGCCAGGAGGACCTCAACAATGTGGGCACAAAACGGAACAATCCAGTCATTATTCTAGAAGGAGCACCCACCAGCCAGAAATCCAGGAAGTAATCAATAAGAGGGCTCCCTTGAGGGAGGTCATGAGCTCAGTACTAAGAGAAGCTGAGGCAAGTTCTCAGTGGCAAAGCGAAGCTACTTGGGAGGGGTGGGCAATAGTGAGCCACAGGATGTAGTGGGTGTAAAGTCCACTGGTGGCAAGGCTCAGTTTCAAAGAAATTTCGACAACTAGATAGACAGCCCTTGTAATCCAGGCAATTCAGAGGTACTCACAATAACCCACTGTTGGTCCTGCAACACTTTCTCAAAAAAACAGTCTTGCTGGAGGATGAACCATTTTAGCAACGATGGGCAAGAGGAACCGAGAAGGCAAAGGCAGCTAGCTATAAAGCAGTGGTCCTCACTCAGGTGTGATGCAGATGCTCAGCAAGGAGACAGGGGGTATGGGAATGGAAATTAATAGGCACAGCTGAGCCATGGTCTCCTCCTGACCAAGGCATCAGACCTACTGCCCAACTGGGGAGGCAATTTCAGAATTTTAGGTATAGACCAAACAGGACAGGAGCTGACCATGTGCACCACTGGCCTGAAGCAGGACCTATCAGGTAGCTTAAAATCAGAGTAGGGGGGCAGGCAAGGGACCCCCACTATTCTCCTCCAAACGACCTCACAGCATAGTCTCCTACCCCTGGACACCTCTTCCGGGACATCCCACACCAAGCAGTCATTCGACTTGGAGGCCAATTGATACGAGGTAGCATAATAGAGAAGCTACCCCGATGATTACAATCATCAGTGAAGCACGGTATTTTCAAATTGGACAGGACGTAAAGCTCGAACAAGGTGCTCATTTTATGGAGGCGGTGGCTGAGGCTGACAGAGTGGTTGTGGTTTCCCCAGGCTCCGAGGGCGGGACCCAGTGGTGCTTGGTGAGCTCCGCTCCTGGCTCTTCCATCTATACACTGGATAAAGCAGAGAGCATGGTTATTTATTTATTTTTTTCCTGAGCCTCAGATGTTGCACTGTAAATAGAACAGATAGCACTAAATGGCTTCTAGGTCCCTGCTAGCACTAACTCCTCGTGTGATCAATGCTTCTAAAATTGCGATGTGTCCAGGTGGGGAAGTTCATTTACCCCCTATCTGGTTTACGCTCACTTAAGGGAGTGATTTCTTTCCTCTGAGGCTCTCATCTTGCCCATTATTCAGAGTGAGCTGCCTCCTGGTGTGCTGTCAAAATACATCAGCTTCAAAGACAAACACACACCTTTCAATCCAAGGCCAAGATAGTTTACTGTATAATTTATGATAATGTTAAGTCTGTTTCTCATAAATGTTAATGGTGCCACTTTTTTTCATAGATGGGTAATTCTCGGCAAAGCAGCTGGATATTAAAAGTTACATTTTCTTTTTAACAACATAACTGCCTCAGCCAACAAATCCGATTAAAACAAAATAAAACTCCACTGGGTTGCAGGCATGAAGATTCTGTTAATGGCAGTAAGTAAATCCAAAAATAAAACCATTCAAAGATTCTGTTCTCATAACTGTTTATCTACCATGATTTGGTTAAGTTCACATTCATAGACTTTCCCCCACTTTATGGTGTAGGTGTTATTAGAGAAAAAAACTGTTTTGTCTATTCCACATTCCTTCTACTCCTGTAAATTGTTGAATCTGTGCTACATTAATCTTCACTTACTATGCCTAAGTACCTCCCAAAAAGTACCTTTCCTGCTAAAAAGATTTTGCTACTAGTTATTCAGCTTTTTCTCATTCACAGAATCCACAAAGTTTAATTTGAAATAGAAATGCTGTCTTTTCATGTTTTATACCCTACAGAATTGTTTTGACTGCTAAAGCATGTTTGAGAAACCTTGCCTCAGATACTGGGAACCTGGATCTTGAAATCGCTGGACTCTTTCAAAGTCATTCCCTGACAAAAGAAATTAAGTCAATAATTTCAGTTCAGCTAGT
>NW_027527920.1:12483096-12543185 GCF_008692635.1 Crocuta crocuta | reverse complement strand
CGAGGTGGGGGAGGGCTGGGTGCTTCCAAAATTCTGTACTTTGTTTTGAAACATCATACGATCCATCAAAACAAGAATGCAAGTATTCTTAATTTTTGGTATCATAAAACACAACAATGATTAACAAAAAAAGGAAGATTTCCAAAAGTCCACAAAACAGCCAGAAAAATCCTGAAAAAGTTAGGTTCAATGTCCTCAAATTGAGTGCCCTCAGGATACCACAGTTCGAATACCTCTTCCACTTGATTACCTTGCAACCTTCCTGATGTTTTCATTCTGGAGTTCAACAAAGAGTAAATTTGACAGAGAGGTACCGTGCTGAGCCTGGCTACAGAGAAGCAGTAGAAGACGGTCTCTGTTCTCAGAACCCCAATCCAGAGGATAAAAAGCCACACAGGCAGATAACCCTCCAGTGCAGGTGGTGCCTGACACGGATACAGAGAACATTAGGAATCAAAACAAGTGGAGGTGACAAGGGCGAGGTAACGGTTTCAAGGTTTCTTAAAGAAGGAGATGCTTCCCTCAAGTCTTAACACCTGCCCTGCCTTGGGTCCTCAGGACTGTTGTGGGGCTCTTGCAAGGTTAAGCCCACAAAAGGGCCTTGTGAACAGAAGCATAAAGAGGTGAATTGGGGTGACAGAGGAAACCCCAGCATATAGGGAGTTCTGTCTCTGGAGGAAAATATCCAACATGATTTGGAAGAGGGTTTTTAAAAAACCACTTCCAGCTGATTTTCTGAAGCTTATTTGTATTTACACATTACGTCCATTTCACAGATGAGCAAGTTCAAGTACGGGGCCCAAAGAGTTAGGAAGACTCTGCTAGGGGGAAAATAAACCCAAAGTTCAGTGAGAGGGGTCACAGAGATGCTGGCCCTGGGCTGTGATGCTAGGAAAGGGCATTTTCCTTCCCTTGATACTCTCCTTCTGCCAAAACAGGAGCAGTGGGGGCCTGGGTGGCTCAGCAGAGTAAGCATCTCTTGTCAGCTCAGGTCCTGATCTCAGGGTTCCTGAGTCATGATCTTGCAATTGGTGAGTTCGAGCCCCGCAACAGGTTCACAGCTGTCAGCACAGAGCCCACTTCGGACCCTCTGTTCCCCTCTCTACCCCTCCCCCACTCTCTCTCTCTCTCTCTCTCTCTCTCTCTCTCTCCCCCCCCTTCTTAAAAGTAAACATTTAACCCCTCCCCAAAGAAAACAGGTTCTTGTTTTATTTTTCCTGCCGGCGATTATTTTCCCTCATAAAAACAAGTCAGAAAGACAACAAAATCCACATTTAAAACTTCCAAAATATTTCCGAAAAATTTCTTCCCTCCATTTCTTTCCAATGCAGACAGAGGAGGGATCAAGACTCAATTCAAGTCTCACATGAACTGAAGGTGGGAATCCGTGGGAGTTGGGGTCCTTGGAAGACACTCTGAAGGGCTTTCAGCACAAGCTGAGCTCTGAAGTCTGGGAAGATCCCATCAACAGAGGACGAAGGACCGTCACTACGGAGAATGAGAAGGAGGAAAGGTGGAGGCATACTCACTGGGCCTCCCTGCAGAGAGAACAACTTCCCAGGGACGTCCTCCAAGATCATGTGCCATCAGAGCTCGTCCCGCTGCTGCTCCCCAGGCTGGCCACATGGGCTACCGACAAAAATTAGACTTAACTGCACCTGCTTCCTGTATCCCTTCCATCATAATTAATTCTTATGAGTGAAGCAAATGGCAGCGGATGGTAGGGGGGCTCCAGAATTGACTCACTCATTCTACACATGCTCAGTGTACTCACCCTGGGGATATGGAAAGCCAGAGAAATCCAGTCTTTGTGCTGGAGAAGTTCCTAGCTCCAAGAAAGACACCTACCTACTCGCTCTGTTGCACGAAGCACCGAGGCAGCAAGAGCTAAGTATGCATGCTGGGGGCATGCCGAAGGGCAGGGAGAAGAGGTGTGTGAAACTGAGCTGACAGGAGGGGAGAGCATGGGCACAGGGTTATGTAAATACACTGTGCATTTTGGGGAGGGAGGAAAAGCCCGCGTCAGATCCAAGCGTGTGTGACCAGCCACCAGGGCTGCAGTTATCAGCCCTGGCCACCCATTTGAAATACCTGGAGGAAACAGAACAAAACAAACCAAAACACAGATGCCACATGTCCTACATGTTGACAGGGGTGCTGGTTACAGGGATTTATTCCTATGTAAAAATTCATTAAACCATACTTAAGATGTGTGTACGTTATGGTCTTAAATCACACCTCCAACAAGTTCAAGTATTAATCCCAGACCCAACTCCAGACCAATTACATCAATCTAATATATAAGGAGGGCTGAAAACCACTGTCCTATGCAGAGAATTAAGAAACATTCCCCCATTTAAAGGTCACAAGTCTTTTTATTATTTATTACTTTTGAGAGAGAATGCAAGGTGGGGAGACGGGCAGATGTAATGAGAGGGGGAGGAGAGAGAGACAAGATGGGGGGCAGGGGGTGGGAGAGAGTTCCAAGCAGGCTCCACACTCAGCACAGAGCCTACATGGGCCTCAATTCCACCACCCTGGGATCACAACCTGAACCAAAATCAAGAGTCATACATTCAACCCACTGAGCCACCCAGGCAGCTCAAAGGCCAAAAATCTCTTTAACAAGAATCAACGTCTTGTATTCCATTATCTGCTAGGGAAACTTAATAAAAACAAATTTACTGGGGGTTCTTTTAGGGCCCTTTGTTGAAACAAGCATTATCTAATAATTCTTTAACACCATCTTGTAAAATAAACTGGGTCCTAAAGGTCCCATTTTGGGGTGCCTGGGTGGCTCAGTCGGTTAAGCATCCGGCTTCAGCTCAGGTCATGATCTCGTGGTTCATAAATTCAAGCTCTGCATCAGGCTCTGTGCTGACATCTCAGAGCCTGAAGCCTGCTTCAGATTCTGTGTCTCCTCCTCTTTCTGCCCCTCCCCAACTCATGCTTGGTCTGTCTCTCAAAAAAGGGTAAACATTAAAAAAATTTTTTTAAGTCCCATTTTACAGATGAGGAAACTGAGGATAGGAGAGGTTATTCTCTTGCCTAAGGGAAGCTAGTATGAAGCAGAATTTGGAGGCTGTGTGTAGTGCGGGGATATAGGTTTTTCCCAAGGAACGCACACGTCCTGAAGGGAATTACTAAATACCACCAAATGACTTTGAGAGCCCACTACCCCTCTCACTCAAGCTCTAACAACTTCTTCAAGTGAGAGCTTTTTGCAATGGGAATGATTTCTGCAAACCAGCAAGCCTGAAGTCAGCAATGATTCTATTGCCTCTTGAAGCCCTCAGCCACTTGCAGGGATCTTTGTCTTTGGGGTCTCACCTTCAGCGATTCATTTCAGCTTCAGTTCGTACCAGAATCTTAGCTCTCTCATGCCAAGGGCAAGAAGAAAAGCCCTCCTAACAAGATTCTGGGCATCACTAGAGCTGCCTGCAGTCCAAATTTCCTAACAGCCATATTCTTCATGAGCAGATAACGAAGCTCGTAGGAACGGGAGAAACTGCACAAAAGCAAAAAATGACAATTCAGGACACACACCCAACGAGTGACGGCATTAAGGAAATCCTCAAAGCCCTTAGCAATGTAGCTGCCAGGAGAAAAAAATGACTTCCTGTAAAAAAAAAAAAAAAAAAGGTCCAAGTACAAGTTATAATAAGGATCCATATACATACTGCATGTTATGAAAATTATTGCAGATCCATATACATACTGCATGTTATGAAAATTACTGCAGCATTAAAAGTGGTAATAGCATAATGTCATCTAGCGTGGATGAAATCCCGGACAATCTAAGACGGGTTGCTTAAGCATAAAGGCTAATACTGCCTAGAAACACCAGGGAAATAAGAACTGCACATAAGAAAAATATTCACTTGGTGTTTCTTGATCACCTTTCTCGGTGCTTGCAAGGGAGTAAACAATGTTTCCGGATGGCATCTCAGCAGTTCTCGGCATGCACAAAACTTTCTTAAGCCAGGCTCTGCTGTTTGAGCGGAGAAGTTCTGACAGTCTTTATTCTCTGTTTTTCCTTCACTCCCTGTTCTAAGATCTCACAATGGATAATGGGACAGTGCGGAACAGAGACTGGGAATCAAGCAAAGCACCTGAAAAAGGGCCCTTTTGGAAAATGGCACATAACTCCTTTCTATAGAATGCAGGCACGAGAATTCTAGATCTAGGATGTATTTACACGTGTCCACTCCAAACTCCTCATTTTGAAAATGAGCCAACTGGGCTTAGGGCACTGCAACGATTTGCCTGAGGTTACAAAGCTGGCTTCCTGGCAGAACTGGGTCTAATAAAGCCCTGACTTCTATTTAATATGCGGCTCCAGAATCCTTAAAGCCCTTTCCCAGAGAGGATCTCATGTACATTCCCTTTTCTCAGGTAGAAAAACTGAGGCTAAGGAAATCTCGTTTTTGGTTTTTTTTTTTTCCTAAGCTTATACAGCTAGTAAGGGGTGGTTCTTCAGGGCAGGTGTCTGGAACTATTCTCAGATACCCAGCGTGTCGCCTGCATGAGGTGTGTGCGTATAGGCAAATGTCCATACCTGTCCCAGGCTCCATTAGTCCCCATTCACTCCAAATGGAGCTGAGCCATCACCCTCTGTCCACACCCCAGTTAAGGGAGGCTATATTACTGGGTCAAATATATTCAGGCAGCTGCAGGCATATGCTGCATGGAGAAAATTGAGACAAAGGCTACGGATGTTTGGGCTCAGGCATGGAGCTGTATTACAAAGGTACATCACTTTCATATTCATTTGCACATTTTTCCTCATAAGAAAATTAGGCTTTAACGTAACCTCAATTTCAACCTTGTTGCTTTATCGCCTAAAGCCCATTAGAGAGCTATTTCCCAGGGCCAGGAACTTATGATTGGAGGTCAGGAGGCTGGGGTTTTAATCGACTCATGATGAGGCTTCTTTCCTGGGGCTCCACTCCTCTGTCTCAGCTCTGCCCTGTTCTCAGGGGGGACAGTGCTCCCTACATGGGTAGTGAGGATTTTTCTTAATACACCAGAGGGCGACTTAACCACGTGTGTGTGTGTGTGTGTGTGTGTGTGTGTGTGTGTGTGTGTGTGTGTGTCTCGGGGTGGGGACAAAGCTTTCACTGACTCATAGCCCAATGTATGTCAAAACAAAGCAGCTAATCCATCATCCCAAATAATACAAGAGTTGGTGTCATCTTGTCTCTCTCGCCCTCCTCTTCCTTCCCCTGGGCTAAAACAGCAGGGTGTCTCATCGACTGCAGGGTACACAAGCAGAGCCTCTGAGGAGTTTCCTGTGGACCAAGACAACCCATCTCTCCCTAGCTCTTCAGAGACAACTATTTNGTGTGTGTGTGTGTGTGTGTGTGTGTGTGTGTGTGTGTGTGTGTGTGTGTGTGTGTGTGTCTCGGGGTGGGGACAAAGCTTTCACTGACTCATAGCCCAATGTATGTCAAAACAAAGCAGCTAATCCATCATCCCAAATAATACAAGAGTTGGTGTCATCTTGTCTCTCTCGCCCTCCTCTTCCTTCCCCTGGGCTAAAACAGCAGGGTGTCTCATCGACTGCAGGGTACACAAGCAGAGCCTCTGAGGAGTTTCCTGTGGACCAAGACAACCCATCTCTCCCTAGCTCTTCAGAGACAACTATTTACAGACTGGAAACGTTCTACCCATCCTGATTCTTAAACTTAGATCCATACTGAAAGCACCAGGTAGTCTTTAAAAAACAAAAAATGCTGATACTGTAGCTCTGCCAGTCCTCCCGCAAAACCTGCTGGGATTGGTCTGGGGTACGGCTCAGGCACTGCGATTTTTAAGTGCCCCTTCCCGTATTTCCACGGGGGTTGTACTATGCATTCAAGTCTGAGAAGCACGACTCCGGCCCAGAACAAAGGGACATTTCCCCACGTGCCCTGGACCTCAAATGTCTCCCCACCCTCTATGCCCATCCCTACTAGACAAGGGGGAAGGCTCTCCCCACCCTCCATGCTGGGGGCCAACCTTTCCAGGCACAGGACATCTCCAGGTGGGATGCTGGGGAGCAAACAGCAACAGTTTACTTGTGACTGCTTCAACGTCCTCAGAGTCTCTCAGTGTACTAAATAAAATGCTTATCAGGCCTCAGACTTCCCGAAGTACAGGCAAACAGCCGTAGGAGGCCCTGTGAGGTTCTTTCCCTCTCGGGGCTCAGCACCACGCGGGCTCTGCAGACTCCCTTCAAAGCACAGCTTCCTCACTGCTCCCCAAGGCCAGCCTCCCGCCTCCTGGCCCATTATGCAGCCTGGCACACACCTCCCCCCTTCCCCAACACCATTAAGGTATCGGCTCCTTTTCCTTTAAGCCATTCTCTTATCAGGGCTCAGAGATAATGCAATCACTAGGAAAATGCTGTTTTTATATTCTAGTGGGTACAGCTTATAATAATTCATGCTGGTAGGTTTTGTTTCCCGTGTATTCGGGTCTTGACTGCAGTCTACCTCCAGGCAGGAACAAAATGGATGCAGGTGGAGGCAGGGAGAGGCTCCTGCCTGCGCTAGATGCTGATTCAGCACCCTCTCCTTCCGATTCAGAACAGAGTATGGGGTGGCCTCACAGGTATGGCTTCTCATAAAGCAGCTCAGGAAGACCAACCGAGGAAGGCCAGACTTGAACATGGCTTTCTAGCCAGAGAATCTCAATAGAAGAATAACCCTTTAACTTCTGACATAGGTTACTGAAAGCAGTTCATTGTCTGTATTCAACCAGTTTTAACCTTCTGTTTTGTACTCAGCATCATTTCCCCCTCATTCTCCTACTTTTCAAATCCTGCCTGAAGACAAAAAAAAATCTTGATCCTAATCCAAGACCTGCTTGCTGCTAATGAGCCTCGTAAGTAACAACGAACTCCTCTTTGGGCCTCAGTTTCCCCATCTAGTAAAGGGATCACACTTCATTAGATGACTGCTAATCTTCACCCTGACCTCATAGGACTCTATGACTGGAATCCCTTTTTACTCCGTTCTAATCTTCAGGTCATTCCAGCATCTAATTCCCAACAGATATGCACATTATTATCTTTCCATTCCTGTCCATCCCTGAAGAAAAGTGTGTGTTTGGGCTGGTGGGAGATAAAGGATTGAAATAATTAAAAAAAAAAATTTAGCATTATCCACATTTCCTATTACTTAAACATCAGTGGCATGAAAATAAATTAGCTATAAAATATAAAACTGCCTCTTTCCACACTAAATGTCGTATTTTGCATCTATTAACATTAGTATCCTTATCAAAAGCCAATTCTCACATTATTGCAAAAAACAGATCTTTTGAGGACACAATGTGACATTAAACACCCTGTATATATTTATGTAAACTGATGGAGTTTGGGTATATGTTTGAAATAGCAGGCAGAGAGGCTGTATCCAGGTACACAATAGGGGACCGCTGCTATGGTTTACCTGCATAAGAAGCCAGTTTCTTTATTGGTACTATTAGATTACAAAATAAGTACTCTAGGGGCGCCTGGGTGGCTTAATCGGTTAAGCGTCTGACCTTCGCTCAGGTCATGATCTCATGGTTCATGGGTTTGAGCCCTGCGTCGGGCTCATGCTGACTGCCAGCCCAGAGCCTGGAGCCTGTTTCAGAGTCTCTTACTCCCTCTCTCTCTGACCCTCCCCTGCTCACGTGGTCTCTCTCTCTCTCTCTCTCTCTCTCCTAGAAATAAATAAAACATTAAAAAAACTTAAAAAAAAAAAAATAAGTACTCTTCTGAATGGTGTTGGAACTCGAAGACACGGAAGGTTTACTAGTTTTGTTTGCATTCATGCTTACTTCAATTCTCTGTCCAATCATTCTGGTTGTTAGATTGTCAGGGATGGGAGATGTTATTTTAAAAATTAGGTTGGAACAAAGTCTCCTTATTATACTATTTCACTGATCCTTCTGTGAAAGGATTTTTTTTTTTAACTGGCAAAAGCTTCTAATTCCTTTGTTTGGCAAACACTGTTACAATTTTGCTGGTTTTCGATCTTTCCCCACTGCTCTTCCTAGCTGAATCCAAAGCGACAACGATGAACCTAAAATTTCTATTTTTCCATCAAACCCCTGCCATCAAATGATCTTGATCTGAATAAAACCCGTGCCATTAGTACATTTTTTTAAAAAATCAATTAGCTAGAATGTAGTGAAAAAATGTCTCATTTACTATGAGCAAGATGATAACCACAGCAACTATGGCACACAATGCAAAAAAGCTACGTCTCACATTGCAAAGCTATACTGGAATGCCAGTTGACCCAAGCGTTAATGTTGTCATCTCTTTCCAGTCTCACATTACCTTAAATTATAGTTTTACAGCTAAGTAATGAGAGCTGGGAAGATTTCTGGTCACTTTTCTTTAAAAAGTCCATCTTTAGAGGCTTTAAGGCATTACCCTTGGCTATCATTAACCACTCCCCCAGTCAACTACCAGACCTTGATTCTCCATATCTACTGAATCAACAAAGGCTCTCAAAAATTTTTTTATGATTATTTTTGGAAACAGGGAGGAATACTAAATGAGAAATTATCCAGAGTCGTAATTAATCAAGTTAGTACTTGTGAAGAAAAGTCACTTTCTATTCTAGATGCCAGATACTTTTTATGCCTTATCCAATTTCATCACCATTAACACTCCCCTGGCCGACGCACACATCCCATCAGACTGTATTCCCATCTGACAGATGAGAAAACTGAACCTTCAAGAGGTCAAGTAACTAACGCAAGGCCTCAAGACTAGGGAAGGGCAACGTGGCTATTGGAACCCCACAGCCTGCGATGCAGTGCATGACGCTGCCACCATGCTGAGCGGCTGGGCTGAACCACCCAGCAAGATCAAATACTGAGGAATAAAGGCACTCAGGTTGTTAAGTCAATAAACTAAGGCAAACAACACTGTGTGCGTTTTAGTCTTCCGATATATTTTTGGCCGAGAACAAATTGCCGTGGGAGAGGTACTCTGTAATTTCATTGGGAGCATTGTCCCTCTGTAACAGCAAACTGAAACACACACTAAAATCAGATTGCAATTAAAATCCAATTATAAATATATTACGATATTAGACACCTACCCAGGAAAGATCCGGCAGGGGACCTCCTCTGAAAGGCAGTGTGTCACAGTCTTCAAACTGCTGCCATGTGTACTTCTGACTGTGCCCTCTGACCTTGAGTGTGTGTTGAACAGTGCCTAGAAGCCTTTCCCAGAGAAAAGGACACGGTTTATTCCTCATGACAGAGAAACTTTAATGACAACATTATTACCCATTTATTTCAGAGGGCAACATGTGAGGAATATTAAGTCTTCCTCATGCAGATTATTAAACAAACTAAATAGAGCACTTAAACTGTTGAGATTCGAGACATGGAATTTGTGTGAGGTCAGGAAACACAGCGTCACCGCACTATGGTCCATGTGTGACCTTCACACCCTTTATGCTTTTTGTTCCAACAACCTGTTATTTTGCTGACATGAAGTGTTTAGCAAGTATTTATCCAAAGGAATGGGTAGGCACTTCCCTAGTACCCAAGATTTTCTTTTTTTTTTTTTTTTAATATTTTTATTTATTTCTAGGAGAGAGAGAGAGACAGCATGAGCAGGGGAGGGTCAGAGAGAGAGGGAGATACAGACTCTGAAACAGGCCCCAGGCTCTGAGCTGGCAGTCAGCACAGAGCCCGACGCGGGGCTTGAACCCACGAACCGTGAGATCATGACCTAAGCGAAAGTCGGACGCTTAACCGGCTAAGCCACCCAGGCGCCCCGTACCCAAGATTTTCTTATCTCATGACTCACAAACCTAATTCATGGCAATATCCAATATGCAGAATATCTGATGATGCAGGAATGTCCTCCCATTTGCCTCCTAGGAGACGTACTTTGCTGGCCTGTGAGCTGATTTTCTTTAATCAGACAGAACATTTCAACTACAGAACTCCGGCGTCCAGAATTTTTCAACAGTTGTCTTTAAGTTCGTTTGTCATCATTACCATGGGCCTTCAGATAGGTTACCCAGCACAATTGCACTCACCCCTCCAGCTCTCCACGGGAAGAAAGGACCAGGCCTGGTTTTAGTATTTTTAGCTTATGAAATGTCTAAGGGCCAGACGTTGGACGCCCACCCCCTGGCTTGTTTTTAAGTGGTCTGGCATAGACTGCAAGTCCACACAAGGCACCAACTTCTTATAGCTATAGGACAGGTGCTAGTTAATCTACCTAATTGTGCAATCAGTGAAAGAGGCTTACCCATAAGGATTCTAAATATGGAGGGAAAAAAACGGGAAGAGGAAAGGAAGGAAAATGCTTTTGGTTTCACACTGAAACGCAATTTCAGGAGTCAGTTTACTTGTCATTTCTGCTTAAGTTGGATTGATTCCTCTATTTCTTCTGTATCCCAATTGTGTGTGAGCGTGTGTGTGCGCTTTCCCTCCAGGGGCACACTTAAAAAAGCACTAAGAAAAAAAATGATAAACTGACCTGAGAATGATTGGCTTACCTTTATTTTCTCAACTGCAAATAAAGAAAAATAAACCTGAATACTACATAAACTTAAGATTAGTCACATAAAATGTGCAAGTCCCTGAATGGTGCCGTGATTCCAGCAAGCTCCTGTTTGCAGTTAACCAGTCACAGGGCTCGTCACTGGAATTCCCTGGGCACCTGTACAAATGAATATAATTACAGATAGGATGAGCACAGACCTATGAGGCTGTTGATTATGTTAGATAACTCCGGGATATTGGGAGAGAGAAATCTTGGGGTGTGCAATTGATTTTGTCACATATACTCCCTTGGCCTTTCCAGTTTTACACAAGGGTTGAAACGGTTCTTCCTCTTGTTCTCAACTGCCAGGAACACATACGGATGTTGTGATATCTGTGCGGGAAGAAGAGAGGTAAACTCCTTCCGATTTTCCTCCAAGGAAACAAAAGCAGATCACAAGGGATCTATTCTCTCAGAGCACTATCCAACACTGGCAACCCAATTGGAGAGAAAGGAAATCAAGTGGTAAGTGGAGTCCAATGGGCAACAGCACATCGTGGCCCCGGAACTGAGAACAACCCCCATAGTCCTCCACATTAAACTTACATGCCAGTCAAGAAGCATCATTGGCCAGCACAGTGTGTCTGCCTAAGTCCCATTCTTTGAATGCCCCTGACCCTTTAGAATATAGTAATTTAGCATCATGAATTAAAATAGCTGAAAATAATTCTTTTTAAAAAATGAATAATTTAAGAATTCACATGTCTCGTTAACAGTAAATGACTTTCCAGCTGGGCAGAAAATCAAAATCTGCATTTGGCAGTTTTACAAGTCATTATGGAAATAGGTCTACTCTTTATTTGATCTCCTATTTCTAGATAATCTTCACTTCTCGAGCTTTTCCTTCTCTGTAGGTTACAGAAGGCTAAGAAAAATCAGGTACCATTTGTGATTTGAAGGCAAAAATAACTAATAAGATATAAATATAAATAAATAAAATAAATGACTATTTAAAAGGTCAATGTTTTCTAGAAAAAATAGGTTAACTGGAAGAAGCCAGATACAAAAAGCCACATACTGTTTAATTCCATTTATGTAAAATGTCTAAAACAAATACTTTGAAAGTAGACTGGTGGTTGCCAGGGGCTGGGGGAAGGGGTTTATGGGGAGTGACAGTTACTGGGTACACAGTTCTGTCTAGGTAGGTGAAAAAGTTCTGGAACTAGATTGTAGTGGTGGTTGCAGAACACAAAGTACTTAATGCTACCAAACTGTATGTATTTAGGTGGATAAATTGGTCAAAATTTTATGGTATGGGTATTTTTCCACAATAAAAAAGGTGATAAGGTTTTCAATGGTAGAATTTGAAACTTAGGTTTTAATAAATGTCGAATTAGTCAAAGGATCAGAAACTCTGGGCACTCAGCTCACCCTGTCAAGGACTTCATGAAGGAATTTGAGAAGGAAATGCCCCCATCTACTTGCTTTCCTGCTCTAACCTTCTAATCCCGACATCTATCTGCATCTGAAAGGGATGAAAAACTGAGAAGTGAGTGGGTTATGAAGACGCAGATGATGATTTCTCTCCTTTTTAAGCCCAAATGTCCTCCAAGTCTAACCAAGCAGATGACCAACACACAGTCAACTAACAAAATTTCATAAGTATTCTATTTACTAAGACAATCTGCAAACCGTAAGAAACAGAAGAGGACTGCTTATACCCTCCAAAAATGCTCTGGACAGTTACATCCTGATCATATCTCCTTTAGCCAGAAGAAAAGAGAAAAACAAAGTTTAAAAAAAAAAAAAAAGCAGGAGAAAAGGAGAGAGAATAGTATCTGTAGAAACCTTCTCTTGAACCCTAAATGACTAGTATTTTTTCATTGTTCTGAAGAGGTTTAACAATATTGGTTACAATAATTTTGGCACAGTAATGCACAATTTTTTCCATCCATAGAAAGGAGCTAACTCGGCTTTGTTTTGAAGGGGACCACAGATGTACACATTTGATTACTGGTAATGGTAGTTGGTTCTACAGAACCTCAGAGCTGGCAGAGCCTTCTAAAGCCTCTAAGGCCCTCTCATCTCATGGGTGGAAAAAGGGAGATAAAGTAAGGCCCCTGGAAACCTGAAAAGACAGCAACTTCTGATGGATTTTGAAGATTTTCATTCTATTAAAAAAAAAAATGGCAGAATCAAGTCAAAGCTTCCTCATAGCAGCATAAGAGGTTTTTGGCAGCAGGGTGGTGGCTAGATGATTAGAATTTGTGGTTAACCAAACTTGGGTTCAAATTGTGTTTTGCCACTTAATACAGGAAAGTACTAGTAGTAAAGATTGATTCTCTTTTGGCCTTGATTCTGTCATCTATAAAATGGAGATCAGTATCTCTACTGTAATGTCACTCAAAGAATCCACTGAAGACACTACAGGTAAAAGTTTAACACAGGACGTGGATCACAAGTACTCAGTACATGATAGATGTTGAGGCTTGAGAACTAACGAAATCCAATCTAGGATGGGTTTTCCAGATGTATCTCTTCCAACTATCCTGTGCGTTTCAACATGTTCAAAATGAAATATCAGCAAATACATTAAAAAAATAACTTAGGGCTTCAAGAAGAAACAAAGAAGAGAGGGCGGACATCTCTCTTCACAGTGCAATTCTGACATCACTGAGGCCCAGCTTATCAATAGCAGTCAAAACCCACATGTCCTGACCTCACTTAGGAAAGTTTCCCTAATATTCCCTACATATAAATGACCTTAACACATGTATTTAATTCCTCATATGTGCCCACTATTCAAACCTTCTATAATACCCATTGAGGCAAACACAAGTCAAAGAGCTAGTTCACTAATGTGTTTCGCGAGAAGGATTAACATGCTGTGCTTGATCACCACTTTTGAACATTAGGTGTTACTAGGACGATCATAAATATTCCTGTCTTTGCTTTTACCAGAGCCTATTTCAAGAACTCCCCTGATGATCCAATTTGCTGAGGTCTCAGCAAAATATTTTTGTTATTTACATATTTACCCATTAAAAATAAATACAAGTTTTCTTCAAAGTTTTTGATTCATCTGTGAGAAAATGGGGAAAAGTTCAAGAGACTCGTACAGATTTAAGCAGCACTGTCTGCAGGCAACACAGGGACAGTGTTTTGGGAAGCTATGCGTGTGTTGAGGGCAGTAGGGCTGAGGGCTTACCGAGCAAGAACCAAGGGAGATTATAGGGCACTGTGGCCATTCACTAGAAAGCTGGAGAAACTGGGATCAACTTACTCATCTTATAATAATACTACTACTAATAGCAAACATGCTCGGTTTACTGTTAGATACTATCCTAAGCACTCTTCATGTACTAACTCACTTCATGTACTAACTCACTTCATGTACTAACTCACTTCATGTACTAACTCACTTCATGTACATAACTAACATGAAAGTCAATCTCCTAAAATCTGAACACTGATTTGGTACACTGGAATGACCCAATCAGCTGACGTTCCAACATTGGCGAGGGAGTCCAAGAGAAGGAGAAAAAGGAGACCTAACTCAGTTCTAGGCCAGTCACCTCTCTTGTGTCAAGTTTCATCACTGGGAAAATAGAAAAAAAAAAATAGTGAGTAGGATAAAGCACTACCCTTGCACAGAGGCTGGATGCCGGGACCCAGAGGCTGGATGCCGGGACCCAGAGTCCTACTGGATCTGGAACATACATAGCCTTCATATCCCTCTGGGCATTCCCCACCACTTTCTTCTCCTTCCTGCCCTCCACCCACCTTTTTTTTAAATGTTTGTTTATTTTTGAGAGCCAGAGAGAGGCAGAGATAAACAGGGAAGGGAAAGAGAGAGAGAGAGAGGGAGACACAGAATCTGAAGCAGGCTCCAGGCTCTGAGCTGTCACCACAGAGCCCGAGTGGGGCTCAAGCTTAGAAACTGTGAGATCATGACCTGAGCTGAAGTCGGACGCTTAACTGACTAAGCCACCCAGGTGCCTTGTGCCTTTCCTCTTTTTAAGAGAAATCAGACTTGCATTCAAGCCCTTAAAAAAAGAAGGAATTTGCCACTCATCTATCTATCCTCAGTATAAAATGGAAGTAGAAGTACATTGAAATGCATAATTCAGAGTGGCTTATAGATGCCATGCCAGTCTACAAAAACATTTTCAATTCATCTTAATTTCCCCCAAGTATAAACCACATTAAATGCTAGCATATATGTCAACAGGAAAAGTATTAATTTTTTATATCTTAACGGATGTTTGAATGATCAATAAACCATGACCTCAATCATGGCAAACCATTCAGCCAAGTGTCTCATGTTAGATTGTTATTGCTGTTTTAAATTTTTGTTGCCCACAATAAAGTATAATCATTCTTGTCCCGGTTTTATAGACATCGGATATCCCAGTTCAGACCTTTCCCCTTCTTCCCAATCATATCCTTAATAATCTCAAGAAATTGCAATAAATAAGGTCAAAAGATGAATAATGAAAATGTAAATTTCAATGTGCTATAATTACAATTCTAAAAAAAATGAAGCGCAATAATTAAGGGCTTGTTCTTTAGCAATTATAAACACAAATAGAATTTCATTTGGCTTTTCCATACATTCTGTTGTAACAGTACTGTTGTCAGAAATGCACACAGCTGAAAGAATACCCAGTTTACCTACTGTTCTATAAATAAGGCAAACTGTACCAGTCACGGCAGACACACAGCCCACAAGTTTGGTACCACCATTTTGTTCAGTACATTTATATGACTGACCTGTATAAATGTGTGCTGTTTTCACTGTTGACACTTTTATAAATATAAAGAACTTGCTGAATAAGTCCTGCTATAGATCTCTTTGTATCAAAATGGAACACTCCACTGTTGTGAAATCTGGCAGTTAATAAAAATAGCTTGCGTTTTATTAGATTCTCCCAAGGATGAGAGCACAATAGTTTAATAGTAACTAAGCATGCTTCAAAAGGTAAACTCTTTCAAAGTAAAACAGTAAATAACAGAAAATGTATAAAAGAAACCATACCTTTGTTCCTTATCCCCAAACAAAAGTTTCCTTTTTAAACTAAGTACTCTCTAAATCATGTCTATATAACATAAGGTCAATCAGATTATATGTAAGGTTCTGCAAAGTAACTTAATTCTGACAGTGTAAAGAGAAATTTGAATATCTTCCTGAGTCTTTTCACTATGGGATAGCTATCTATTTGCGTTGTAGAATTCCCACAAGATTTAAGGTCATCACACTGTAGGAGCAGTAAATTAAGTTAAATTTACCCATTCAGCAGGTTTATAAAACAATCTTATTGTGAAAAACTCAAAAAGAGATGACAAAGCACCATGAATCTGAGAAGCATGTATGAAGATCAAGAAACCCAGAGCACAGAAGTCTGCTGAATGATCCGCAGTAAGAGATGGTCAGCGACTGTGATATAATGCAGGGCAGGGACGGGCCGAGTCAGAAGTCAGAGCAGCCACAAGGAGAGCAACCCGAACACACAAAAGGCTCATTGGCTCCAGGGGAGGCTCTCAGGCCATGACTTCATCTACAGCCATAGTCACTCCATCAACCTACTGTCCCTGCTCTTCTCCAACCTGAAATAAACCAGCCGCTTGCTGAAACGAACTGGTGGCTCTGCCATCATATTTAAGGATCCTTTTTAGTTCCAGAAATCTGGGAACATTTGCCTCGATGCCACCCTCCCCTCCTCCATCTTTTCTAGCACCGACTCTTCTTCCTACTGCAGAATGGCACTCAATGACACTCTTTTCTAATAGGGCCTACTTTCTTACAGGCTCAGGCAGGTCAGTCGTGATTTCTGGAACCACATTTGGCTAAACAGGCAGCACTGGGTTCTTTCCCTGAGCGTCGGAGTTCTTATTTGGCATCTATATTCCACCATTGATTTAACCACCATTATCTAACCATTTATGACCCACTAAAACTTGGGATCCTTCCCTCCAAAACCTTCTGACAGTCAGAATTGGTTTGAGTGAGTCAGTCTGAAAAATGAAGAACTGGTTAGTATGTTAACACTACTAATCATCAACACACCCTATGATGTACAGTTTCTTGATGAGTTTGTCTTAAAAAAAAAAAAAAAAAAAAAAGATCTCCTTTCCCACGTAAAAAACACCTCATCTCTTGTTAGGAAAGGGCATGGACTCTGCAGCCTACTGCCAGGGTTTCATGACCAGCATCCTGTGTGCCTAACTTTCCGTGCCTCAGTTCCTCCTTTACAAGGCCCGAGGATAACGATAGCACCTCACATACCCTGTAAGGCAGGACCAAAATAATATATGTAAAGCACTTTGAAAAGTGCCAGAACAGAACAGGCACTCAGCAAATACTGACTTTACTAACTGGCCAATATGGAATTGAGCAAAAACTCCTCTGTTCAGTCTCCTACATAGAAATAATACAAAACTCTGCAATGATCGAAGTTTAATTTCTAAAAATTTAACTGCATTTCATTTCAGATTACCAAACACACAACTTTCACACCTAACTCAGACCTGTTCTGCTTGTCCTTGGCCCCACAAACACAACAGAAGCAAAGGTCTGACAGGTGTGGTCACACCTAGAGACATCTCAGTTTTATGGGCCTTCTGGAAAGCAGGCATTTTCCTTCATCAGTACCTTACTCCCCCAAATCCCCATTCTTCACTGATTACTGCCTCAAGAAATATGGCCCTTGCCAACACAGCACTGTCCTAGGAGACTTCAGGAGAACTCACCACGCAATGTTATTTTTTCACTAGAGTGATAAAGTTGATAATTTAAACAATTATTTGGTCTGTTAGAAAAAGCGCTTGAGAAGAATTCTTCTTATTGTCTTAACTACCTGTTTTATCAAGGGGAATTTGTTTTTCTTAGGCGACTGTATAATTATTCAATTCCCTCCTAGGCTTTGGAAGGTACACATGCAAGTCAATACTCAGTCAACAGTTAGCTTCCTTATAAAGATGGAAACCCTTCACATAAACAGAAATCAAACCAAAGGACACCACAAGTGGAAGTCAGACCAGAAACTAAGTTGATGAGGAGATAGAGGTAGACTGCATCCATTTGCGAAAGGAGCTAACCATCACTGCTTCGAGCCCAATATTCAACATTTACAACATAACTTAAAAAAATAATATCCTTGTTCCTTTTTAATCTGGAATGAACTGCATCACAGCACCTTGATCTAAGTTACTAGCTCCTGAATTCAGTTAGAATTTGCCATAGGGTCTCCCATTGATTCAGCATAAAAGCAGTGTTTAGCTGTTAATTTCTTGAGGTGAGGGCCATTCTTGCAGAAGAAATCAGCAATTCTCATAAATCTAAAAAATTACCTGCTCTCCCTTCCCTTCCCCATCCTCCCACAGTAACAAGTTCATATCCTTCTTCATAATGTTTTGTTTCTGGCAGATGTACCAGTTAAATGTTTGCTTTAACAAAACTTTTGTGTTATCTGTTTATATCATAACTTTGGAGGAATGATATATATTCCACTTACAGCAAGTGCAGACACAACCTACCAGTAAAGCCTATTTTGTTCCCCGGAGTGTGAGAATAATATCTAAGTGTGAGAGCTTTTCTCACACTTTGATGTTATTCTCACATTTGTAACGTCAATGTATTTCCACATTTCAAAAAATAAAATAAAACCTACCACCAGATCCTGAAACCACATAGCTACAAAATGCCAGCACAACCCTAGACCCAAATGCTTGCCAGACACCCGGAAAACAGAGCAGGCTGACTGCAGCAACGGGTGGTAAGCTAAGAGAGACAGCTCAAAGCGATAAACCAGTCCGTTGGAAACTCTAATGGACACCAAGGCACTGGGAGCCAGACCAAATATATCATCTCAGATTAAGAGAGACAAGCAAATAAGTAAGAACCATGATCTGGACTCAACTGAACATCCTTCTGCTATCTCTGAACCATCAGAAAAACCATCTCATGGGTGTGTATACAGGTTGAGTGAAGCAGAGAGAAACTGCATGCTGGGGCAGGGGAGAGAGAAGTAGCTTCTAGGTCCTCAAACGTTCAAGGAAAAGGGCTACCAAAAGGTCCAGCTATTTGTTTTCCACACCTTTATCACCTGTCCTCCTTTCTTGGGATTGACTGTCTGAAACTGAGTGTGCCACTTACAGAATTTATTCTCCACTATTTTTTAAAATTCATTCTCACTATTCTTGAAAGGGTGTTGAATACAGCCTTGTCACCCAAGCTCAGAGTATGTGGCTCTCGTTATCGTTTCCTCTTCCCCCAGAGTCTTACTCCCTCCAGAAGGATTTGCCCACACAACTGTTTGAAGATATTCCGTTTCCCTGTTATTCTCCAATATGCCATTTTCCACCCTCTCCACTTTCTTTCGTAGATGGTTTTGTGACATGGATGGACACTGGTAACCAGTTCTAGCACTTGACACTGGAAATAGTCCATCTCAGTGATGGTAAAGTTCACGGTTCAATAAATCTAAGCCTGCATCTAATGCTTGAAGTTCAATCACAGTTATCAACAATCAAAGCAAAATTACTTATTTTTTTTTTCTAAGTGTGGTTACTAGTGTAAGANTGGAAACCAACTTGAAAAAAAACTATTTGTAAAAAAAAAAAAAAAAAAAAAAAAAAGAGGTAAGAAAGCATGCAACAGACTATAGACCAAACACAATGAACACCTCGTCACCACAATACAGAATTGGGGATTCAAGGAGATTTTCTTTCTTATAAATGAACAATAAATGAACCCACAGCCAAAGGGCAATTACCCTAACAGAAATAGCAACGATCTAATATTTATATGGAACCACAGAAGATGCTAAAAAGTGAAAGCAATACTGAAAAAGACGAACAAATCAACAGGCATCATACTTCTTGACTGAGTTACATTATAAAGTTATAGAAGTCAAAACAGTACAGTATAGGCATACCAACAGGCATATAGATCAATAGAACACGATTGGGAGCCCATAAGTAAACCCATGTACATATGGTCAACTAATATTTGACAAGGGAACCAAGGATACTTTAAGAAGAAATCACAGTCTCTTCAATAATGGTGCTGGGAAAACTGGATACTCATGTGTAGAAGAATGAAATTAGCCCATCTTATACCACTCCCAAAAACTAACTTGAAATGGATTAAAAATTTAAATATAAGACCGAAAACCATAGAACTCGCAGAAGAAAACATAGGGAAAAAACTCTTTGACATGGGTCGTGGCAATGATTTTTTTTTCTTTTTTAGATAGGATACCTATAGCACAACCACCACCACCACCAAACAAGTGTAACTACATCAGCTACCAAGTTTCTG
Organism: Crocuta crocuta; assembly: GCF_008692635.1. Classification (NCBI taxonomy): domain Eukaryota; kingdom Metazoa; phylum Chordata; class Mammalia; order Carnivora; family Hyaenidae; genus Crocuta; species Crocuta crocuta. Next base: position 12,523,371 of record NW_027527920.1, on the reverse strand, counting down.
CAATGGAAAGGATTTACAAGATGAAAAGGCAACCTACTGAATGGGAAGCAATGTTTGGAAACCAGGTATTTGCTAAGGGGGTGAAAATCCAAAATATATCAAGAATTCATGCAAGTCAAGAGCGAAACAAAACAAAAACATTAAAAAATGAGCAGAGAATCTGAATAGACATTTTCCAAGAATGACATACTGCTGATGGCCAACACGTACATGAAAACATGATCATCATTCATCAACAGGGTAAAGGAAATCAAGACAACCATGATATATCCCTTCACACCTGTTAGAATGGCTATTACCAAGAAGAGAAGAGATAAATGCCCACAAGAATGCAGGGAAAAGGGAATCCATGTATACCACTGGTGGGAATGTTAATTGGTATAACCACTATGGAAAACAGTATGGAGGTTCCTCAAAAAATTTAAAATAGAACTAGCATTTGATCCAGAAACTCTACTTCTGGGAATGTATCAGAAAAAATAAGCACACTATGTTGGAGAGGTATCTGCACTCCCATATACAGAGCAACATTATTTTTAATAGCCAAGACATGGAAACAACTTAACCATCCATCGATGGATGAAGGCATAAAGAAGTTGCAATATACTATGTATACACACACACACACACACGGCGCACTCACACACTACCATCTGCAACAACATAGATGGACCTTGAAGGCATTATGCTAAGTAAGTCAAAGAAAAAAATGTATGACCTCACTTTATGTGCCATCTAAAAATAAACCCATTTGTGCTTAGTAGAGGCAGAAAAAGGAAAGGGAAATGGATGATGGGCTAAGGTACAAATTTCCCATTATCATAAGTACTAGAGATGTAATGTCCAATATGATGATCACAGTAAACATTGCTTGCGTGGTGTATGTCAAAGTTGTTGAGTAAATTAATCCTAAGCATTTTCATCACAAGGAAAAAACATTACTTTTTTTTTAATCTTTAGGAGATAAAGGACATTAACTAAACTCACTGTGGTAGTCATTTCATAATATATGTGAGTCATTATACTGTACACCTTCAACTTCTACACTGCTGCATGTCAATTATACCTCTATAAAACTGGGAAAAAACAATTCATTCGTAGCAGGGAGAAGGCAATTATCCCGATTAAAGAGTTTCAATTAACACAATTCAGAGACACTAGGACGGATAAGCCAACCCAAGATTGACACTGAGTATAGTGATCACAGTAATGGCAATTATAACCCAATCCCACTGTAAAAGCACTTGCAACTTGGTTCACAGTGCTTTCACAGATAGGATATCTACTCTTCCTCAAGGTTATGCTCTTAAAATAAATTTGATATTTATGAGCCTTAAGTCCAAAGTCAAGATGGTCTCAGCTGTGCCTATATTTCTTAGCATTTGCCATGTTGGCATCCACACATTCCAAAAGGCATCCAATGACTGGAGACCAAAGCTAGCAAGCGTCAATGAAGGAGAACAATTATCACTCTAGATCCAAATAAACACGGCTATCACTTCTCAACATAAATGAAAACTAAGATTCTGAAGAAATCTAGATCTATTTATTCTACAACTTTGAAATACTACACACCCTCATATGTTCTATTTCTCTGCAGGGTCTTCATCATTCATTTACTGTGCAGCACATACAACACAAAAAATATCAAATACAGCCATTACCGGTCTTTCCAAGATGTTCTCTCTTAAGAGAGAAAGGCAGCCCATACCTGGGGATTGAGGGTCAACTGCCTTGTGGTTCTGAATTCTCAACTTTCTTCCACAGACCTTATGCTCTATCTTGCAAAATTAATTTATCACATACATGTGTCCTCATTTGTACAATGTCCCCTTTCTAGGCAATGTGTGCTCGTAGCTTGACTAACCTCACAGTTCAAGAGGCCTTAGCCTGCAGCAGTGAATCCCAGTGCTTTTGTCAGTGTGCTGGACCTTCCCAAATACAGACATTCTCCAAAACCATACAACACACCTCCTCTCAGCACTAGCAACAGAGCTAAACTACACGTAGCATTTTACCATATAAAACGTGGGCACAGATGAGTGCCATTCTTGCTGATCAGTTTATATTATGTTAAATTAACATAGTAATGGACACCTATAAAATTACACATTTCATGCCTTAAAGTTAATGATGAAATAATAGGTAATAACAGGTTACAATTCTGATATAAATATCACACAATCAGTAAATTCACTCAACAATAACGAATAACTTTCAACATTCCATTTCCTGGGCAACAATCTTGAAAGAGCAGCATATAAATTGGAATGTTATTGTCCAACCGGACAACCTAATTTCTCTGGCAAGAGAAATACAAGAGGCTGTTAACCCAAAGCGTATGGTGATACAGACTTTTACATGCTTTATTTATATTGAGTCATTTGGGAAAATTTAATACAGCATCACCTCTATTTTGACATGTTGTTTTCCTATCATTCATTTTTATGGTGAAAAAACGCTAAGTCCTAAGCTTGGAATAGGACCAGAACAAAGGTGGTAATTCTTGGTAATCCAAGAAAGTGAGAAACATATGTATTCGGTTCTTAAGATTCATTTGAGTTTTTAAAATAAAACAACATGATTTATTTTTGCTCGTTTTTTTTCTCTCTCTAATTATCTATGTGCATGAGACATTTTTTAAAAAAGAAGTACTTAAAAAAAGTGACTCACGTAGACGTGGGATGGTTAGATGATTCTGTGTATACTGAATGATGTATGAATAAAAATATTCAGAGAGCAGACTTTACACAATATGAAAACCTACTGCTTCGGGTTAGTGGTCATTACTTCCCAGGGGGCAAAGAAGACCACTCTGAAAATGCTCAAATTGCAAAACTTGCCTGTTTTAGGTACAGATCTTTGGAAACCCTTTGCACAATGTGTGAGCTTTTTCTATCTCAAGAAATCCAAGTCCCTTCATGACTCAAGATCAAACTACTACCATCAGCAAAAAGCTTATGAACCACAGAAAGAGAAACTCCTACAAGATGCGGGGGAGGGTCTTATTCTGCACAGTCTAGACTGTTCTGTGAGATACTCGTGTCCCTCAGATGGTAAGAGGTATAAGTGGAGGAAAAAAAAACTAAGCAAAAAAAAAAAAAGTTCTTGCAGACAAGTTAACCACTTTGTTCTAACAACAAACTTGTCGGTCTTTAATATGCTAACATGCACTGGAGAGCAAGCAAGAGCAGACACAGGAGGCGGTGTGTCAGTAAACTAGATTGACCAGGGAAGGATTTTCCACACAACTACAACACCCTCACCAATCACCAGTGTTCCACAGAAATCAGTTTGCAAACAGCTGTCTAAACTTAATAGATTAGAAGAATTACAACTGATTAGAGGAACACTTTGGGGTGCCTGGGGGGCTCAGTTAGTTAAGCGGCCGACTCTGGCTCAGGTCATGCTATCACAGTTTACGGATTTGAGCCCCATGTTGGGATCAGTGCTGACAGCTCAGAGCCTGGAGCCTGCTTCAGATTCTGTGTCTTCCTCTCTCTGCCCCTCCCCCACTCCTTTCTCTGTCTCTCAAAATTAAATATACATAAAAAATAAAAACCACGAAAATACACCCAAAAGAACATTTTGCCTGAAAAGACCCAAAGTCTGTTTGTTTTTTTAAACGAAGACATACGAACAAATAAACACTCTACTCAATTACAAGTCAGACAGGGACAAAGGGAAGAGGAGGATCTTAACATGTCAACTTGTGAAGAAATTAAAAGAAAGCTTTTTGATTTTCAGGGGAGAAAAGGTGATCACATTAACCTTGGGGCCACCTAAGCTAGAAGCCTGACAGAAAGTCTGTAGCTTTAAGGGACTGCATTCTCGCTGGGGGAAGGAGAGCATTTTGGAAAACAGGGATGATTCTGCAGCGAGATTTCAGGGGAGCCCCCTTGTTCATCGATCTCTTGATGAAATCCAGCAACCTGACCACAGGACAGCACTCACCTGCTGTCCTACCTCAGGGGCCAGAACCAAGGCCAGGTGGGACAAAGTGAGCCTAACATCCGATGGGGAAAAAAGGACTTAAATCACACACATACAAATAAAAACATGCTTTCTTCAGAGCTGTTCATTCCCCCCCACCCCTAATTCTAGCTTCTTGTCCTATGTTTTCTTTAAAAATACAGTTAAATAAATTGGACTGAATCAAATTGTTTCCTGATTGGAAATTGCTTTCACCCCAGAAAAGTTCTGCTAGATGCTAGAGTACACCATTTGGCACTTCCCGGATTTCATTTGCACATTTTCAATTGTATAGCTATAAATGTAGCCACCGGTATGCATATACATTCACAGTACACTGCATGTACAATGTTGAACTTGTTTTTCGAGAAATAAAAGGTCTCCTCGACCTGTCAATTATCTCCTTTTGCCAATGTGTGCTCACTTCCAAAAATGCAAGAAGAAAAGTTGATTTTGACTTCACTTGCTTTAGGTTTGGGCACAAGACCCACCCAACACAGTGCCTCAAATTTTCAACACTATCATGATTCCTTCAATGCCTCTGGGAATAGGTACTTTTCAAGTCAATTAGGAATTATATTGCCTGGTAGGTAGCTTAAATGAGGAGCAAAAAGTATGTGTGCCTGCCTGATCATCTTCTGTCAAAATTCTACTCTGCCTAAAGACCCTATTTAACTGTTCTCTCTAAAACATATTCTAGGATATTCTACCTGGAAGTGACGTCTCCTTCACTCTCTAATGGTTCTCAGCTAAAATTCCTAGACAATAGCTTCCAAATGTTACATTAAATAAACAAGGAGGTCATTAGACTGAAGTAGCTTTAAGGCAATGGTGAATCTATGAACTACACCAAAATCTAAATGCCTCCATGTTAATAGGTCAAAATGGTAAGGACAATCAATTACCAATAGTCAATTAGGCTTTACGTTACAGCCAATACGAATTTTCTTCCTCTGCTTCCACACTTTCTCTGTATGGTCTCTTCCCTGGCTCCTGTCGACCAAGAGTTCCTAACCACTTCTGGCTTAGGGCTGCCAGATTCATAACATTTTTTGCTCAAACTCTTAACGATAGACAACAATGGAACCAGGAAAGAGAAGTTCCATTGGTGGACAGACGAGATGAGAAATGGTTCTAACAGTTACGGAGAGGCTGGTAAGGCAGGGAACCCCAAGAGGAACCTGAAATCTTCTAAGCAACAGTCCCTGTGGGGCCAGAGGTGGGAAGCACAGGGAACCCAGAGCAGTGACACATGGTTCACCTCAGGGCAGTTTTTCTGGGGGTCAGACCATTGGTCTAGGTTTTAGCACTGGCATAGGGAGGGGGGAGTGGGAAAGGAAGAAGAAGAAATTACTGTATATTCCTATTTGGAGAATATTTTTAGTCTTGCGTTTTTGACGTGTGAGCTGCCAGCACAAAATACACCAAACACCTTCCTAACTCCCTCAAACCAAATAAATAAATGAGAAGAGAAGCTGCTGAAAACCTTGACAAGCAGCTTGTCAAGAAAAGCTGTTTTTCACACAAGAAACCTTTCAGAACCCTAAATCCTACCGACTTCATTCTATTTGCAGTACTCTTATCTGTTAGTATCACAACGGAGAAGTGTATATTGGACCCAAAACACCCTCTTTATTTTTAAAGCCAAAAACTCATCAAGGACTTCTGTCCACATTTCAAAAGGCTATATTCGTCTTTCAGAGATTTGTATGTATTTTAGAAAGGGGTGCATGTATACTGACTTCCAGGATGGAAGCAATGTTCATAGACTTGTGTTACGTACAATGTTCTTCAGTATCGGTCATTAGAAGTAAAGTTTTAAGATCAGTTAAGTTTGTAATCAATGTAGAATTTGGAATGAAGAATTTATCTCAGCAATTTGTGATGGAAACAATTTTAAGGTGCTACACATGTTATTATGTCGTCTTCTACCCTGTTAATAAGTCCAACACAATCGCTCAGGACTAGCAGATCATGACCCAGAGACTGGAGAAAAAAGCTTAAAAAAAAAAAAAAAAAAAAAGGAGAGGGGCAGCAAAATGATCCAATTTCATCTCACTGTCCAGCATGAAAAAGAGGGAAAGAGAAATCAGAAAAAAAAAAAATCCTTTTAAAATTTTAGAAAGCTACTGGAGAAGAAACCTGAAAGGACTTTACAATAGCAGGCAACAGCTTCAAACATTAAGACTGCCTAGGCTGAATAAGATAGTATCATGGGGTGTGACTTCTTAAGTAGAATATTAACCCTACGCATAGCAGCCAGAGCTACAAGTGGGAAGTGTGGCTCCATCAGACACACCCAAGGGCCCTCCAAACCTGACCAGTAGGTCACTACTCACTCCTCTGGTTTAAGTATTGTCAGACTGCCCTGAAAAACACAAACAGGTCACCTTCTGGATTCAGAGACAAACCATCATCACCCATCTCCACTCGAACTTTGATCAGCCTAACAATTTCTTTGCAAAGAGCTGCCACACTAAAAGCAGGGCTTTCATGGGGAACAGAAATGACAGAGTCCTGGTACCCAGTCAGGAAGTGCTAACAGGTGTATCTTAGGTTATGTGGGAAGGAGGAGGGGCAGGAAGCTAACACAGAAGGTGAGTTGCAGATACGGTTCAAATAGGGAAGCAGAATAAACTAGGACAGCATTTACTCTTCCCATGTTGTGCCACAGGTAACTGGAGGGAGTACGTCAAGATTTAGAACCAGACTACATACAGTAGAGGCCAACTGATAAACGTTTTTTGTTGTTGTTTTTACCCTAAAGACCTCCAAGATTTTAATATAGATCCCCAGTGTTACAGCTCCCCACCTTCTCTGAGCACCTGCAGGCACAATTTTCAGTTCCTCAGAAATGTATCTGCCATCTTCCTTTTTTAGCTTCAATTGGAGAGGTCCAACCCTGTCAATTATTCTAATTCATCGAGTATTTTCCTCCAAAAATGCATTTAGGAAAGACACTAACAATAAGCCATTTCATACTGATTCGCATTAAATACTTAAATATGTATTCAGGAAATAAAGCTTCCAAGTTATTTTTTCAAAACAGCTTTAACAGATTTCAAACCTGACAAAAATAACCAAAGAAATAAATTCAGATCAATCTAACTTATAAATAATGATGTAAAATATTAACTCAAGCATCAGCAAACAGCATCAAGCAGCACAATAAAAGCATAATAGACAACTAACTAGGACTAATTTCAGGGATACCATGATCATTCAAGGACAGAAATTCTACTTCTAGGAATAATATTAATAAGCTAAATAAGAAAAAAGACCTTACAGTTATTTCTATAGACGCTAAAAACACATTTGATAAAATCAAAGTCTACTATGATTTAATGTGTTAAAAATTAGGAATCTATGAATTCTTCTAACTATGGCAAAGATATTAATATAAATGTATCTCAGCTCGAAATCCAGAATCAGGCTTACTGGTAACATAGAAGCAGCAATGTTTTCGGCACAGGAATGGCCACTACGAATCCTCTGTAATTTTACACTTCCAATTAGCACCAGCCCATGCAACTAGGAGAAAGCCTTTGTTATCAACTGAATGTTTGTGCCCTGCCACGCCCAAAGTTCTTATATGGAGGCCCTAACCCTCCCAATGTGGATGTGGAGGAAGTAATTAAAATTAAAAGAGCCCCTAAAGGATTAGTCCTTGTAAGAAGGGATACCAGAAAGTGCTCATGCTTTCCTTGGCCTCCCTCACCTCACCTAGGACCTTCAGCCTCCAAAACTCTAAGAAATGAGTGTTACTTAAGCCCTCCAGTCTATGGGATTTTGTTATCAGAGCCCAAGTCAAGTCATACAGTCATGAAAAATTAAAAATTGGAAAGCAAGAGGCAAAACTATTACCTTTGCAGATGATACATGTATCCACCTAGGAAGCCAAAGAGAATCAACTGAAAATGAATGAAAACACCGCAAAAATTAGAGGATTACAAAACTACTGTGCAACAGCTTTTCTTATACACACCCAAGCCAATAGTTTCCAAGAGCAAAAGGACATATTTTCAAGAAAAGTTTTAAAGCATATAGAATCAAGATTAAACCTTAACACCCTACAGTGAAACCTAAAATATGACCAATTAATGGAAAGATACAGTTTGTTAACAGATGAAACTCACTCTAAAGATATTATTCTCCCAATTACTCTAAATTTAGTGACCCCAACAAAAATGCCAATAAAAGTATTTGGGAAAATGGGAAATTTAATTCTAAAATGTACATGGTAAAAAAATAAAAGTAAAATGTGCATGGAAAATTAACCTCCGGGAGGTGGTCAGGAAATATGGGGGTTATTAGCCCTACTGGGTATTAAACCATACTATAAAACTAAGGTAATTGAAACAGTTTGTTAGCAGTCCAAGAATAGTGAGAAAAACGGAGCAAATTTATTTCAGAAATAGACACAATACACACAGATTTATTATATAATAAAGCTGGCATTTCAGATGTGGGACAATGATGGATTATCCAATAAATATGTTGGGATGATTGGCCAGTTACGAGGGGGGATATAATGCTGGTTCTATTCTCATGTCCTACATCAAAATAAATCCCAGATGGCTCAAAAATTTAAATGTAAAAAATAAAGTTGTTAGAACAAAAAAAAATTACCATAAGGAAGGCCCTACTAGGCAAGGGACATGAAGCAAATGCCATAAATTAAAATATAAAATAAAAAGGAAGGAGAACTGATAAATTTGCATTAGCATTTGAAACGTTTGAAAGGCAAAGAACACTAACAAAATGAAAAACAAATGACAAAGAAGCAAAAATACTTGCAGCTTCCTAAGTAAGACAAAAAGTGAATTTCAACCAAAAAGAATGCCTTCAAATCATTTTTGAAAAGGGCCAAGAACCCTGGGTCAAAAGGCAGGAGGTTGGTTTTGCACACTGGGCTCTCTTAGGAAGCAGGGAGAGATGCAGAAGAAGGTACCCAAGGCTCCTAGGGGAGTGTTCTCAGGGTCAAGCCACAAGGGGAGGGAGTGGGGTGTAGTGAGAAGGAGCCAGGGCTGCACAAAAGAAGTTGTTCAGCAACCAGGGCTGCACAAAAGAAGTTGTTCAGCAATGAAATCACAACACAGACCTCAGGGTCTGGAGCAAGGACAGGGACTGCCAAACTTGAAGCAAGCGACTGAGCCCTTAGAGTCCCTAACGCACTAAGAGTGAGACAGGGGTACTCCCTGGAAGGGGCAGGGCCTGAGGCCAGCAGGCTTTCTGCAGCAGAGGGGGTCCTGAAAGGGGTGGGGGCTGGAGACAAAGTTCCTTCCCCTACAGCCTGAGCAGCAGCTGAGGGAACTCGAGCTTCCTTCTTGAAGGACAATCTGGGCAGCACATCTCAGCAGCCTCTGAGGTTAAGAAGAGCTGGTTCATAGAAAAAGAAAAGCAAATGGCTAATGAACACATAAAAAAGATGTTCGGCTTCATTCACAACTAATACAATGCCAAGATAAAATGACTGTCAATGCAGATTTGTTAATATTGAGACACCTACACATTGTTGAGGAATATGAATCCCTAAGACCTCTTCAGAAGACCATTTGGCTTATATTTCTAAATTGAAAGTGCATACATCCTTTGATGCAGTACCTTCACATTCTGAATCTGTAAGAACAATTCCTGTGTATATTCCAAATAGGTACAAAGCCCATTAATGCTGGTTACTGGTTTGGAGTGCATGTGTGAGGGCAAGGATAGGTCACAGGTTTCACTTTTATTTCCTTTCATGCGGTGTTTTATAGATATATTAGTTTTTAAAATAGTGGTCCAAAAGAAAATCTCAATATGATGTCAAAATATCTACCTATACACTTATATTTATGACCCATGCTTCAGAGGTTTTCTGTATCTACAATGAAAACCCTCTTGTTTTCATTCTACTAGAGCTAGACTACCTCCTGGATTGTTTTACAGTATCACAAACATACTCCCACATGCAAGCAATCTGCATCAAGTCTCTAGACGTATTTGTCTTCTATACAGAAAACTACACCAATTTAACTCAAATCCTAGTAGTTATTAACACTTTTGGAAAGGAAACTGAGCTACTGTAATACTGTGTATGAATTATAGTGAGTGCTCATAGGTACCCTAATACAGATTCTAATTTAATCCCAACAACCCTAGTAGTTATGTCCTATCATTCCCCAATTATCAATGTGCAAATACAGTGTTCAAAGGTTAAATGACCAGTTCTATGTAATACAATTAAAAGTATCCAATGTCCCGTCCCTATCTAGATGTTTACCTCTTTCTACAACATCCTTCTGCCTCCCAATGTATTTTTCTTTTGGCTTTCCAAGTATTTAGTAAGCAACTATTGGTAACTTAAACGGCTGCTATGATTAGGTACAAGTGGTCTGATTTCCATTTTATTATTTTTTAAAAATTTTTAAGTAATCTCTACATATAACGTGGGGCTCTAATTCACAACCCCCAAGATCAAGAATCCCATGCTCTGAATAAGCCAGCCAGGCACCCATGATTTCTGTTTTAAGGAAGACTGAGTAACAATAACTGGGAAATCTCTCTCTCTAGCTCGGAAAGCTAAAATTTCACATACTAGCACTCCAGCCCTCAACTACCTACTATCTCCCTTTGAGTAGGCTTCAATCTGATCCTAAAGCTTTACCAAAGAATTCAAAGCAGGTGTGATCTCTGTTCATCTTCCTTTTTGGATTGCCATCAGGAGGTTTAGAGAAGTATATTTAGCCAAGAGCAGAGGTAGGAGTCCAGCACTATTGTTGCTTTTTTTTTTTCCCATCATTAAACGAGGCTAAATAATGGAAACTTATTTATCTTTGAACGAACCATTTGAATATGAGGGGAGAAAAACTGGGAGACCAAAAAAATTAAACAGAAAAGAAAAGCAAACCACCAGATAGTAAAAACATAAAGGAAAAGATGATGCTTCTCTTAAATGTTGAGAGAACTCATTTCTCTAATGAGTTAGAGAACGGTGGGTACTTTGAGTGTGTTCCTGATTTTCTAGGGCAACTGCTTCCCAAATGAAAAATTACCAATGCTACCAAAAGTTAGACTGGAGTCCACAGCAGNTTTAAGTACGGGAAAATGTTAAAAAAAAAAAAAAAAAAGATTTTAATTTTGAGTAATCAAGGTGAATACTAGTTTGGCTTAAAAAAGTATATTGAGAATTCTGAACCTAGATAGGGTTGTTATCCAGAGGAGAGATGCAATTGCTTGTGCTTCACTAACACTGTTTATCATTTCACCCAGACCCTTCAAAGGAGATTGCTCTGTTTCTCACTGCCGACCATCTGTTGTCATCTACACCATGGATCTACATAAATCCCTACTAGTTGCTGTACCTCAGAAATGGCCCCCTTTAAAAATATAAAATTAATCATTGCTGCTTTAGAACTCTGAGAAAGGAGAATGCATTTAAATATACCACCACACCCCCACTGCCCTGTGCATGCACACGTACACACAGCAACTTTCATCTATAATTTAGGAAATGGATGCAGTTCGGCAACAGTTAAAGACGAATTTCTTATGCTTTTTGTGCATTTACATAATTGATTCGCTAGATAATGCACTCTGCTTCCTTATTTAATAAACATGTTAATGATTTCAGACAATTACTCAAAACTGCCTACAAGTGTCTGCCTAAGAAAAGCAACAAAAAATAATTAAAATGAAAATACACACCAAAAGGCACATCCTTCATATCACATTACACAAGATATTAAGTCAATATGTCACCCTGTCACCAGTCACTTGCTACCTGCTGTTATACATTTATTCAAATTCTAATGTATTAGCTGAGGCTGATACATTGGTTAGACACCCAAGTGGGCCAACACACAGAGCGAGAGAATAAACCTGGTGCTTTGTCGGGGTAGAGGCAGTAAAATAGCAGCAGCAGAAGAGCGGGGAGACAATAAAACACGGGCTAGAAACAGAAGGTTGAGGCAGACATTTTCAGAAGAAAACCCACTTCAGGCTATTCATGGTGGGGGGCAGTCACAGGGGAACTAAATGGATTCTATTTCCTCTGCCATCCCTGAGCACCAACCAGGGCAAATATCAACTATCACAATAGGTCTGATTTGGGCAGATGCTTCCTGCATTCTGGCCATTGTCAGGCTGCTTATTTTATTCCCCAGAACCTGCACGTGAGTCAACCACAAAGCCATGGCCTGAACCACAGACATGTTCGTCACCCGAAGGAAACAAAGAGGCCACAAGCTGGATAGTTAGGATTCTGGCCCTCCATGGTGCTTGGGCCAAACCACTTGAGCTTGGCTCTTCCAGCTCCTGATGGATATCAACTCATTCGGGTATTCCAAGTCACAGCCGTCCTCCCCAGCCTTCCAGGAAGAGAGGAAAGTCACACCTGACAAGTGCAAAAGGACACTGAAGACAAAGTGCGGATGTTTCTAGCCCTTGCTAGAAGCCAGCTGATTCTGGCTCAGGAAATGCTGGCCCCAGGGCTCCCAGAAAACAGACTAGGTTGGAGACCAAGGAAAAAAAAGAGGAAATGGTTTGAAAAAAATGTGTCTTCTATTAGTAAATAACTTCTTATTCTGCTAGAAAGGAAGGTAATAAAAGTAAGGAAGTAGGGAGGATTTCTTACCCAGATGAACCTCCTTTCTCAGCCCAAGTTGGGGAGGCACCCATGATCTCAGTTCTTAAACAGGAGTTACCAGTCAGAATCAAGGGTGTGTGTGTGTGTGTGTGTGCGCGCGCGCGCGCGCCTCTCTCTCTCTCTCTCTCTCTCTCTTTCTCTGTATCTTCAGGTTTCTTACCTGCCTACTTTGTTATTAACTCTACCTGCCTACAGCCTGGGGATCATGTGGAGGAAACGGTGAGAAATATAACATGGCAGTAACAAGGGTAGTTCATTCAGAGTCACCTTAAGGAATACACACTATCAAGAAGTTTAAGGATACCCACCAAGGGATTTCAGACAAAGAGAGAGCATTGCCCTAACTCTGCCAACAAGGTGAGAAATTATGTGTAAGGGATGGAGAGATGGGTGAGGAGGTCCTATCAATCTGAATGAGAAGGGGACCAAAGGCATAGAAAAAGGGTGTGAGCTAGGAGACAGGGGACGATCGAGGTTTGGAACCATCTTGCCAGAATAGCAAGAAGTAGGTGATGCTGGTCCCTAAAGGTTGTAGGTAAACAGGGAGAAGAGCAGAGAGTGGAGGTGGAGGAGGAGGAGGCTGGGGAGGAGGGAGAGGTGGTGGTCACTAGCTCTGCTTTGCTCATGGGGGATTTCAGGTGTGTAAGGTATACCCAAACACGTGTGAGCCACTCCTAGGCTTCTGGCTCCTGGTTTCACCTTCCCAGATAGTACACAGTCCACTCAACTACAAAGGCAAACAAGGGTGATCTGTTACCTAGTCATCAAATCTCCTTGCTTATTATCTAGAAGCCTCTCCCTAGCCTCGGTAAGGCATGAAATCACACATCTAATGGATGAAGTACAAGGGGTCCACTCCTATGGAAGATTATTAAAAGACTTAATAAATTAACTCTAACCATCTTTCCTCTCCAAAAAATGAAAGTACAATAAAAACAGGAAGGGGAGGAATACTCTCAAGAATTTTATAGCATTCTTGCAATTTCAGGGCCAATTTATTCAGGTCAGAAAGTGGAACAGATAATGCCCTGGCCAAATGTTCAGTATCATTAAGAGATCCTTATACATCTACTCAGTAGTGAACTTAAAATCCGATTATAATGGTATCACATAGTCTTACTGGTCCAAGACAGAGGGAGGTCTGGATGGCCTTTTGTATCGCCAAGAGTCTACCCAGGTGACCATTTTTGAAAGCTGGTTAAACAAAGGGAAGGGACAAACTCTGCTTACAAAACCTGTGATATAAAGATGGGCTCTGGCTAAGTCTGTGGAGTCACCCTTTGCAGATTCCTACGCACATGGTTAGGTGGAGACTCCCTTGCTAGCTCTGTTGGGGCATCACAGTAGGCAACCTGCTCTGTTCCCCTTGATGATGCCTCCAACAAATGAACAGAAGCTCCATCTGGGGTTTCCAAATGCTGAGGTGTGGTTTGTAAAGCAAATCAAACTCTAGTGCTAGGAACTTCCATCTTCAGCTGACTCTGTTCATGTGCCACCACCTACCGAAAAGGTAGCCCCATCACAAGCTGCCATGAGAAATTCAACCATCCCCAGCCTGTTGGGATCATTCATATTACAGAGGATCTGTGGGGCTGGAGGGTAGAGTCCCCTTTAGACTGCCTTCTCCCACATCTCTGTGCTCAGCTCAACTATCTACGATCCTTTTTGTCCCACTTCACTGACCAAGAGATCTTATATTTGGTTTGAACCATGGGTCCTCCAAAAGGTTTCCTTCTCTCCTATAGAATGCTCATCACACAAAGTTCATCAAAAGAACCCCACCACTGCTGCTAGAAGTTATTCCAGCTGCTAGGTAGATAGCATTCTAAAATTATTTATTTATTTTAAATGTTTTTATTTATTTCTAGNAAAAAAAAAAAAAAAAAAAAAAAAAAAAAAACCTCACTTCTGAAGAAAACAGAAAGCCAATATACGAACCCCATAATGATCAATACAACCATGGAGACTTGACATGAACATTAGCCAGGAACTTCTAGGTACCCACAACAAAAGGGAAAACCAAAGTGATGACGCATACCTATAACCCAGAGAAGAAACGTTCAGAGCAGCTTTGAAAAAGCATCAACTTGGAAAGCCCAATCATTGGATAAGAACTCCCATTTCTTCTGTGACATCCATGTGACTTCATCATGTTTTATACCCTATTTTCTTAATTATTCAGGGAAAAGAACAGGCATTGACTAGGAGCCAAGAGTTCATCCTAGGATGCCTAGCTCAGCTGTACGTAGCCAGGGATCCTGAGACCAACAGCCTCACCCTCCCAATACAACAAGTGACAAGAACCACACACATATAATCCTTCCAATTCTAATTTTACATGGTTTTTATCATGTGTTTTTAAAATGTTACAGAATATCACACATGGTAAAACCCCTTTACATGTGGAGAAACAGGATGGAATCCTCCTTTTCAATTAACTCTTAAACTTTTACGTTTTTGGACATATCATAGTACTTAAGTGCAGTTCTGGGTAGCAATAACCCACATGTGACAAGGGGTATTCTATCCTATTTATTAGAAATAACAGAAAAACACTTTAGAAAATCACTTGTCAAGTACTTACTGGCCTCATTTAGTTAATCTTGTTTAGGCTTCTAAAGCTCTATATCAATTGCCATTCTTTAAAATGGAATGCACAATTTAAAAATAATTATTTTAAAGCCATCATTTGATTGCATATGTGCATACAAACAGATCATCTTATAAATTTGGTCCATATTTAACGACCTTTTTCAGGCCTCCCTAGGCTAACACTATTATGTATAACAACCTTAATTTAAACCCACAGTCAAAAGAAAACATCCCTAATGAAACACAATTTCAAATTAGAGTTAAATCTGTCTCCTAGACCAAAATATACAAAAAGGCTCTTGCTTATATTTTTAAACTTCATGTGACTTAAAGATTCAAGGTTTTCACTGAAATGAGGCATAGATGACTAAACTTTCATTTAGGCTAAATAGTAACTCAGGAAGAATTCTACTGGTGCATTTCGATTAGTTTCAGTACTCTTCATCAAAATATATGGAAACTAGAATGACCAGGAGAACTATACCTTTGTTTTGTTCTGCTTAAGGCCGTTGATCTAGGAGGGGAAAGATGCTTGCAAGAAAACTGCCATTTCTCCACTCAAGAGAAGGATCTGTAATCTTTATGTTGCTTCAGTTGCCATTCAGGGATTTTTAAATTAAATTCAACAGAACTATACCCATCTGGAGAAGTTTTAAGTTTTTAGAAGACAAAGATTCAACTTTATTGAGCAACAGTATACAGGCAGTGGAACTTCACAGATCTTCTGGCCAAAAATGGCAATTAATTTGCTCACATACAGTTACTTTCAACCCACTGTCCATGGCAGACATTACCAGCCAATCACCGATAGCACAGATTTACTCTATGCCCCGATATGGCTTCATTTCTCCTCAGCATAATACTTTAGGCAGTTACTATCAATTGCATGGGGGGGTGAATTCTTTTTGCATTCTGTAACGTCATCCAAGGCTGATGAAGACACCAAATTCCAAGTTGGTTAAGATGCACAGTAGTTAAGCAATGAACCAGATTATACCCTCAACTTTATACTCCTTTACAGAGTGATCTTCTACTACACACCAAGTGCACTGTTGTATACTTACTATGCAATCACAACATGGAACAAGTGAATAAATGACCACTTCCCTTGTGTTCTTTACTGCCTTCCCCTCCTCTTTTGGGGAAACACGTGTGGTTCAATGCTCCTAATCATTATCAAGTCATTATATTTGGATCCCAAATGAAGCTTAATATGCAAGACATAAGTACTAAAACCTACTCCTGGATTCAGAAATACTGAAATACCCCACTTGAACACATCTCACAAGTTAAATCCCACAGGATATATACTGCACACCAGGCCTGACATTGCTACTATACACCCATGATGCCTTAGGCGGACTATTCCCTACTCCAAAGGTTCCGAGATCTGACCTCCAATGCCTTTTTTAATGACGCAACTCAGCAAACAATTACTTTCAATGCAGCACCAGCATTTAATAGGCTCCTGTAAACAGAGTACTGATAGATACAAGTCAAAAATCCAACAAAACATGGATACTGCCCTCCATTTCTTGTGTCCACTGTTAGCCCAAGGTTTGCCCTGCCTCTAGCCATACTCATCAATATGGCCCGGTCTGTTCTGTAGTTGGTGAAAGGGGCTGTTGCTCTTTCTCCATCCAGCTGTCAGTCAGAGTAGCTTGGGAAAAATCCCAGGATTATTTCAAACCCTCTCTGAAACTAGAAAGTTTCTCTTTAGGTATGTAAACTAAAAACAAACAACTGTACCTCCTCATGTCTACCGTAATGTCCTGGGAGAGAATGATAAAAGCAGGAAAGGCAGCAGTAGAGAAGTACATGTTATCAACACATTTTCAATGTACGTTTTTCTGAAGTCAACACCTAACACTCCTTTTCTCTTAACAATTCCCCAATTCCGAAACTGGAGCAGCAGCTGAGCTCCTACCAATGTTCACTGGTAGGAGAACAAAAAGCAGCAGCAATATGCAAAGTTCTGAAGAAGAGGTCAAATGTGGGAAGCCTGGGTGGCTGAGTTGGTTAAGCGTCCGACTTCGGCTCAGGTCACGATCTCACATGATCTCGAGCCTTACGTAGGGTTCTGTGCTGACAGCTAGCTCAGAGCCCAAAGCCTGCTTTGGATCCTGTGTCTCCCTCTCTCTATGACCCTCTCCTGCTCACGCTGTCCTCTCTCTCTCTCTCAGAAATAAAAACATTAAAAAAAAGAAGAAGAGGTCAAACGTGCCAACTGACTGCAAGGATGAGAATCTAAAGGGTTACTTTCTTCTAAATCAACCACATTTGGGAGCAACAGTGTAATATCTCTTTGAGTTAAAACCTTGAAAAAAATGTGCTTCAAGTATTTATTAAAACCAATTACGTGGTAAGTACTCTTCCAGGGGGTGGGGCATTCAGCAGTGAACAAAGCTGACTAACATCTCTGCCCTTACAGCAGTCCCATGTATAAAAAAAAAAAAAAAAAAAGCAGCTTTTTGGGACATCTGTCTATGCATCTGTCCATCTATACACTCAGAAGAATTTGTTAGGTAATGACTTCATACCAGGTTCAATGTTAAATACAGAGAATAAAATCAGACCCTATTGTGCAAGTACTTACAGATAAATAAGCAATTCACTACAGAATAATGAGCTGCTTTAACAGACATATGGACAAAGGAGTGATCCATGTACCTTACGTTTTAGAAGACAAGTCCCAGCCGAACTGGCTTTTAAAGGATTAATAGGCATGTAGCAAGGAGATTATGGGAGCAACGCTCCTGACAGAGAACCTTATGAAAGTCACATGAGTGCAGACAGGGTTGGAAGACCCACTTAAGTTGGTGGTGAAAATTGGCAGGAAAGGGTTCTGGAAGGGCAAGCTGAAGCCTCAAGGGGCTGGGTCTCAATGCCATGTTAAGGTGCTTGCATGTTAATCTGGGAGAGTGGCATGAAGTACCTACCCATTTCTGGTTAATACGGTGTTCAAATAAACTTACACTATTACTTCTCAAATGGGATGAGGTGATTTGTCCCTCGATATTTTGATCCTCCTTCAATCCCCACATGAATGAGAGAAATGTTGCGAGCTTTCACCAGGCAAAGAAATGTGGGTGTGACTGGTCCAGGCTGGATGGGGCCCAAAAGACCCCGAGTGATAGTATTTTCTTCCTTTCCAACCACTTCATCCAGAGCAGCTGCTAACCCACTCGCTGTGCCAGAGAGACTCTGTGGGTCTGACGGCTGTTAATAGGCTTTATTACCTTGTTGAGTACCTCAAACTCCAGTTACTAATTACAGGGCACCGAAGTGAGTGTTTGGCTATATAATTTTTGTTAATTGATTTGCATGAGGGGATTTGGGCATGTCATACTCTAAATTTTCTCCCAGCTCTAAAACGCCAGGACTCTGCTCTATGGCTACATGTATCAGTAATGACCTTGTGTATTCTGGATTGTGGGTTTTATGCATGGGCTCCCTCTTCAATTGCTCAGAACCCTCAGGAGCAAAGTGCTACACAAGGACGCACAAAGACATGGAGGTCCAGGCTGTAGTGGGACTCTGCCAGGATCACTCAGGCTGGCGAGGATTTACTGATCTCTCAGCAGTGAGCAGACTTCATAGGGCTAGGCCACTTCCAGCCACTTGGACATCTTGCCCCCAGTGGGCTCACACAGCTTACTGACGTAAGATTCAAGTGCTTACATCTAACAGTTTCGAAGGAGACTCTCCATTTCTCCCTCCTGTCCCAATACCAAGGTTTTAACCTACCCTGCCCCTTCTCTCACACCCAGTTCACCCTTTCACCTCCCCAAACCCCATAGCTAATCTTGAAGATACTGTTCCCTGCCAACATTTTGCTTTATTCTTTGGGGTCTTTCAATGACATTCTTCCTCTTAACATATCCTGTTTATGGGGTGGAAAGGGGTACAGATGGAAAAGGCAAAATAGGAAGGACCCACAGATAAGCTGTTTTCATAGTTATGTACCAGATATCCTGAAACCATCTGCAACCAGGTAGGTTGCTCTGTCAGACCCTAAGTCTTCTCCTGCCCCAGTTTTCAGTGCGACAATTACCACTACTAAGAAACTGTGAGCCACAGTACTCCATGCCTAACTAAAGTTCTAGGCAAGAGGTGCACGCAAAGTATCTGGAATGGAAAGAAGTGGTCCTCAGTGACTCTAGATGATCTGTCATTCCATGTATATCATAAGCCATTTGTGTCTAAAAATAGTACACCTTCTCAAGTTTTCAAATAATTCAGGTTTCCTGAGTTTTTTATTACATAATAAAGCTCTTCTCATAGTCTTACATTCTGTTAGGCTTCTGCAAATGGGAAAGAAAGTGGTGGTATTAGACACCTATTCTATCTATGCCCCCATGTGCATGTGTATGCAGCACGGAAAGGTCATTGGCTAGGTTATTATGTCTGCATGTCTTCTGGCAGAAAGTACTTTTGGCTGGCTCAAAAATAAAGTGTGATCTCAGAAATGTGAGAAATGGTGGTTCTGCTTTATATATTAGGAAAGGGGCATCCACCTGGGCAGGGAAATTTTTGGACAAATCAATGGCACAGATGGCATCACTTCCCTGGTTCAGAACATTAGAAGAAGTATTTCTTTGGGCATGCATATAAACTTTAAACACAGCCAAACTCAACTCAAGAGAAAGCACCTACTGTTTCCACATTGAAAGATTTAAAAAAAAAAAAATGGGGGTGGAGTAAGAAGATCAAAGCTAAAGTAGGTGCTAAGCTTCCCTTCTTTAAAGGCATCTTGGTAATTTAAGAAGCCTCAGGCCTGGGAAGATCTTTGGAGATAGTCCTTGGGCTACAAGGTGACTGAGATCATTCCAATGGGAAAGAGTAAGGAAAATACCCTTGTGTATAATGCCTGACCAATTCTGTTATCTTCAGCTGTGGGGGAAAAATTACTAGTCTCCACCAATAACGTTAATTGCCCAACCACAGCAGAAACTTGACAAAGGCTGATGATGTGTTTTGATACATCAAATGTACTGAGTCACTGGGCACAGCTTCAAGGATCCAAATACCTCAAGAAAAAAGAAGAAAACAGCTGTTTCTCCTCCTCATATGCAAGGTGAAGGAAGACCCTGGGGTTTCTATCAAACCAAGGTACAAATGGGCAAGTGTGCCTTCTGGGCTTTGTTTTCCGGAAAATGGGGTCAGTTCTACAGAGAAAGATGCTACTGACTGCTCAGAACCTGACTGGCAGGGTGTTAATCCAGGCGCAACTCTTCACCCTCCTCACCCATGACTTTTCTGGAACAAATTCCCTTAAACATTTGATGAAAGATCTCATGAGCTACTCAAAAGCCAAAGGGCTGTTCCTACCCTTCACTGGGTAAGAAGCCAGTTTCTGGTCCTTTTTTTTTTTTTTTTAAGGAGCATGAAGCAAAGGGAAATAGTATTAAACAAGAGGGGAAAAGGTCAGAGAGAAGTATTAAAATATTTAAATATCTGCGCCTGTTACCATTTTTAGAACAATTCTAGAGTTTTGTTTTCTAATTCTTGCCAATGATCCAATACAGAAGGGAAGAGGAGTCCACTTGACACAGTAGGTTCCTTGAGTGATTCTTTTAAGTGAAAGAAATAAAGGGAAAGAGCCACTTGTTCCCCCACACAGGCAAGCACCCCCTACAGTCCATGACTCATAAAATAGCTCCTAGAAGAGGCAGCTCCATGGAGTCTTCTCAGCTCTTCTCTATTATCTTCCCCAGAGACAGGGAGAGATGGAGCCAGAGAACAGCCCAGCAGGAATCTGTGGGCGTGAAGAGCAAACAGGAAGCCTGAGCCCCCAGGAGGCAGAGGCAGTTTGGGAAGGAGGAAAATCTGGGTAACTATGACATTCTAAGAGGCCACCATTTAGGTTTACAGGCAAGGCTTGCAACTGTAAAGACCCTTAGGAAGGGTCTTCTCTCGACCCCTCCACTTGACAAATGACATTTAGAGAAGAAAAAGACATTAGTAAGCTCGTTCAAGATCACACTTCTAGGACTTCATACTGGCCCATAAGGCTTTGTTTTTTCAAAGGATTTTCCAGAATGTAAAGCACAGCCAAAGCACAATGAGCTCAACACCATCTATCTTTTGTAATGAATGGTAAGAAGGACATTCATATGAAAGAATCCGGGAACTGTCAGAGCCTCAGGTCCCCTCTAAATCACCCAAGCAATAGTCTCATCAATGCATTTTCCAGATAGAATTGATCCTTTTCCAAGCTTCAGAAAAACCAAAAAACCCCATATGATACATGCAGTAAATGTTAAGTAGAATTCATAGTTAGTGCCTGGTACATGGTAGGTACTGGTTATGTTTGTGGGATAAATAAATAACCAAAACCAAGTATTTTGGCCAGATTCAAATACATTGTATCACCTGAAACATTAGGTTTTAACCACCTCTCAGGAGGGAAAATGGCCCTTTTGACATGATAAAGGATACAGGCAATGCCATCGTCAGAAGAGGGGACTTGAATTCACAGAAATTCCATGATGGGCACAGTTAACAAAGAATTGTGTGATGCTGGACAATCACGTTAGCACCTCTGTCTCATCTATCAAGAAGTACAGTATCTTTTAAAGTTATTCGTGGAAACTAAGTCATGTGGGACTATGAAATCTAGTTGTAAAGTTAATACTAGACAAAACTAGCTATTTGTGCTACACAAATACCATTTATCAGATTCTGCTAGCATCTTGTATCCAGCTTCATTGTAACATGAACACCATCATTCTCAAATAGCCAAAAATCAAGGGGTACCCTCCCCACACCACATGCTATGCACTACGAAGGGCACTGGGCATACACAGATGAAATACAAAGTCCTTGTGATTGATTTTATGTAGATCTGTGCCCTTAGTGTGTACACCCCAAGCCCTAGAGACCAGAGCCCTGTAGACTAACCCTGGCTTACAGACCACCACACAGTAGGCCATTCTTAAATGGCTGCTGAAAAAGTGGATGTATGAAGGCATGCACAGAAGAACAGATGAAAATGAAGGCAGCACTGGGACAATCAGCCCATGCCTCACACCCACATCAGTAAAATTCCATGATCCATGGAACTGCAGAGAACAACAATGTTAGGCCTCAGAGGCATGTGTATGTTCCTTGCCTAGAGCCAAATCCCAACCCCTAGAGAGCAGGAGAGCCACAGTCCAATTCATAGGAGGCAGTGCCAAAGCCCTAACCCAGCTGCACACTGACTTGTAGGATAAGTCACCCAGACCCCTTCCAAACGAGTTTGCCATGACCACTCTCCCTAATGGAGTGTTGATCACATGTCAGACATGGACGCCAAGCTCTTGTCCACAGAGTGTGGGATGAGCAATCCCATCCTGACAGATGTGATCTCCAGAGTGCTTGAAGTGACAGCGTGGAGTTTTCCACCCCTCCAGACAGCAGGGAAATACGCTCATCTGACCTGGCTTCAAGGAAGGTCTCACAGCCTCTTCCCTTGGAAGGTCATCTCTACTTCACATCTGCCAAGATGTTTTTGCAAGTCCTGTGTTCTCAACCTTTCTAGAACTGGTGGGGATGGACCAACCACTGAATTGAATATTAATCTCCCATTCCTTCTCTAGGGTAGCAAATATTGCTAATAGGCACATTTTTTGGCCTCCTTGAGGTCTAAATGCCTAGGTACCTTTTTTACTTCGTAGGTAACTCTCTTTGCCTTTATTGAGTAACACTTTCTGAGCCCATGCTATGTACCAACCACTCTTCTAGTGCTTTACAAGTACCCACTGACTTACTCCTCATCTAGTCCTTTGAGGGAGGTACTACGGCTTCTCCTGGTTTGCAGATGCATTAACTGAGGCCAAAAGAGGCTAAGTAACAACGGATCACCATCTAGATGGCTGCAGGAGCAGTTCTGTCAGCTAAAACCGTAATTGATGAAAGACCTGAGAATAAAACAACCCCATTCCTGTTTAGGGGTGAGTCACTGGCAGTCTATGACATTCAAAGGATGGTGGTGGGACTGAGAGGGGAGGACCACAAGAAAAATGTCCATCATTAATACTGCTTTCACGTTTTTATCAGCATCTTTAGCCAGGGACAGAGGATACAAAGGGAAGCACAGGACCCAAAAGTACTAGCAGTTTTTGTCCGATTCAGCAGAAGTCATTTTAGAAGTAGACCTCAGTACACTGCAAGCGTAGAGTAACAGATAAATATATAGATGCGCAGAGATATATAAAGATAGACAGATATAAATAGATAAAGCAGGGCTTCTGTGTAAATATGTTAAGAACCTCCTACCCTTTGTTAATTAGTAAATAACCAGCTCTTACAGGTCCTCCTACACAGAAGGAGAGGGGGTAACTCAGTCCACATTAAGAATTCCACTGAATAGCCTTTTCTTAGAAAAGGCCACCGCTTTTGAGACCCATCTCTTTAAAGAGGTTGCTTTGCTTTTTTTTTTTTAATCGAGCCACTCTCGCTGAACGTTAAAACATTAAGCCGTCATCTAACCGAGGTGATCAAATTCAACCCTGAAAATCTACTTGCTACTTTCTTATCCCTTCATCACCTACAGCCATCCCTTGTTTCCAGCCGAAGCCCTTGTCAAAAACTGATAGTTACTGCATGCTAATTTCACCACAAACACCTGATCTGAATTCTAAGTAATTAGCAAATCGGGTAACCTGCGAGATGCTGATCTTTTTTTATAACCACAAAAAAAAAAAAAAAAAAGCTTCTCACGGAGGATATTTTAGTGCAAGAACATTTCCAATCAGGATACCTAATGTCGTGTTCCAAAATACCACACTGTATTGCATTCATACATTTAGGCAACATATTGACGGAGGATAATAATGTACCTTCATATCAATCACACTGCATTTTAAATGTGCAATGGCAACAAGGTGTACATTATGCGTGTCTTACCTGTTTGGGCATCTGTCCATAAACAGGGACCAGCTATTACCAAATTCATTTTCCGAGATGCCATTTTCTGCTGTCAATGAAGAGCAGTTGTTCAAGCAGGAATATGTATCATGTTCAGGGAGAATTTTCATTTTGTCAGGATCTGAAGATGGGTACATCCAAATGGTGGAAGACACAATTCCCACATAATTCAGGGGGTGGGGGATGGGAAATAAAACAATCATGTAGTGCATTCTGAGAAAATGATTTGTTCCATCCCTTCTCTATCCTCACCAGCTGCAGATCCTTGTTCTTATTTATGAAATGGAGACACAAATCTCTGCCTACATCAGAAGGCTGTTGGGAAGCACCTTTTTTTTTTTTTAAAGATGTAAAGGGTTATATCAACTTGAAGCTTAACCTCTACTGACTGACAGGGATCACTAATCCAACAAGACAACGACGAGTTCGAGCAAAAAGTAATATAGCAAAGTAACAAACTTGCCTCCAATTAGCAATGCTACGAAACGCTGTTCCTCGTTCATAGACGTTAGCTTATTAGGTCTTTAGCCTCAGGTAACGTATGTAAAGTAACTATGAGGTGAGAAAGATAACTTTCTGTAATTTACAAGTTCATGTTACATTACATATTTTTTCACAGCATTGTTGTTTTAACGCTGAACCACATTTCACACCATAGTATCTTACGGAGGTTTAATATTCAGTAAATAAACTTGTTCTTAGGACTTCAAATAAACGTAAAAAAAAAATCTCTGCAAAAAACAGTGTTCTACAAACGCTGAGAAAGGCACACTAGAGAGAATGGAGTAAGGCCTCACGCTTGGTCCATTGCTGGTAATCAGGAACCGCTTGATGAATAAATGGATGAGTGCAGGCACTGCAGAGGTGATAAGAAACACAGGAGCAAGTGGAGAATTTCAGAACCGCATGCTATTTTACAGCTATCATAATTGATCACAGCGAAGACAGAATTCTGAGTGGGAACTCTTAGGGGGTTAGGAAGGGAACAGTCTTAATAAATGAAGACATAAAAGTCAGTTAGTACAAAGGGAATTATTTTTTCATTGAGGCCAAACCAATACAATGATTTGTTCGATGAATGAGTATTTCCATTGGAAATCTGGGGAGGATGTTTCAGGGAGGTATAGCAATCTAACAGGCCACTTTGCACTGGGAGGGGAGCATAGATCTGCTTTGATCCAAGTTCCCACAAAAAGCCATGGCATTCCNTGCGGGAGGGGGGGGGGGGGGGGCTGTGTGTGTGCAGAAGTAGGGGTCAACTTATAAAACTGGGAAAAGAGTTGCTCTGACTGAGGTAGGAGATGTTAGGGATCCCATATGAACCCCCCTGGATCCCACAGGAGACCCCACATGAACCCACAGCCTCCCAGGCCCTATGTGGCTCCAAGCAACAGGGAATCCACAAGAGCAACTGCTACCTTTGTGAATTTCTCCTACCAATTTATAGTGATATGGGGCAGGCACCATTTCATGGTACTTAGGTGGCATGGTATAATAGAAGAAAAACATGAAATTTTGAATTTGACAGACCTGGTTCAAAACCTGGGGCTGCCATTTTCCAGCCAGATTAACCGAGTCAAGTGCAAAACCTCTGAGTTCAGCCTGGCTTTTGTGAAATAAGGATAAATAACATTTATCTCAGAAATTGGTTTTGAGATTTTTTAATGTTTTTTATTTATTTCTGAGAGAGAGAGAGACAGCATGAACAGGGGAGGGTCAGAGAGAGAGAGGGAGATGCAGAATCTGAAACAGGCTCCAGGCTCTGAGCTAGCTGTCAGCACAGAGCCTGACACGGAGCTCAAATCCACAGACTGTGAGATCATGACCTGAGCCGAAGTCGGACTCTCAAGACTGAGCCACCCAGGCGCCTCGGTTTTGAGATCTTAATGAGAGAATGTAAATGCATCCACATAGCATGGGCTTCATAAATGTCAATTTTCATCCCTTCCCATCTTCTCTTCATGCTTCATTGTTTTGACTGTTTTCACCTCTACTATTGGGCCTGGTCCCACCAAAGTACAAAAACAGCATTTCCAAAAGAAGTCTTTATGTATTATTTGAATCTTTAAATATTAAGCATCTTAGATTGTGGTTGGAATAGAACATTTGAATATGCTACTTATATGTGATTTCTTCTCACAACCAATATGAACTTCAAATCTGTTAGTCCAAAGACATTCGCCTCTCTATCTACGGGAAGTCCATTTCTCAACAAGAAACAGCTCTTGAGGTCTCAATAAAAATACAATGATAAACTGTGGTCCCAGTTATATTATAGCACGACCAGTATGGACTGTATATGTAGCCAGTAAAAGTCATTATTTTGAACGATTTTTAATCATATGGGAAATGCATACACTATAATGTTTTGTGCAAAAAGCCTGATACACAAATATAGAATGCATACAAGTACTCATTACTAGGACATTTTATTGTTCTATTCCAAAATGAGCATATGATTTGTCTGTAATCAGAAACAAATTAAGGACGGCTTTAATAAGTAGTTCATGGTATAGTCATGACAGGCTTCGATGAACTGCATGGAGTCTGCTCTGAAACAGCTAGCATAGCTTTACCCTATCATATGTACACATTGACATGTGCCCTGTGTCATCAACAGCCCTACAGGAATAGGTGTGTAGAAGCCATCTGGTCAAGTCTGCAGTTCTAGGTCATTATAGTCATTATGGCTTTTAACAGCTAGTTTTGCTCTTTAACCATTAACTGAACATGTTTTAAAAGCTGAAAAAGAAACCTTGGCAAGTGAGTATTTTTACAGAAACCAATCTTGGCAAAAATCCTGTCAGGCCTCCCTGAGTAGCCACAGAAGGTTCAATGTTCACAAAGGAGATGCTGCCAGTGGGGACATGTCTGGTGCTCAAAGTCCTAAGGATGCTTCCACACTAGGCTTATGTGAAATGGCCTTGGGACGGAATCCACTGTCAGTAGAAGGGCAAGATAAATTCAAGTCATGGCTCTCTCATTCCTGAAATTTCAAAATGTTTATGAACTAACAGAATTCAAGAGTTGGCTCACCTAAACCAGGTGCCTTTTTTATGGCTTAAGGAAACAGAGGTCCAAGATCAAAGTTAAGTGTTTAATCTATGGTCCCACAGTTAGTGCAAGAGCAGGGACCATACACAAGGTCTCCAGAGAGGGCTGGGCTTTGTGTTACCCATTTTCAGCTACTCATATCCACATTACAATTCTTCAACGTAACACCAGAGCCAAGCCACTATTACTGAGGATTATCAGAGGACACAGAATGGTCTTATCCTTCATTTAATAGAATCAGAACAGGTCTTCCAAACTAGGTCACTCACTGCACCCAGCAGAACAGCTCCTAAGGGGCACAGGCCCAATATATGTTGGATAATACATCAGTGAATGAGTGAAATACCAATGGCTCCAAGTAGCTAAAGAAACACATTCAATATGGTTACACATCTTGATTTCTTCCCATCTAGTTCAGTGGTTTTATCAAAATTCTACTTACTGTTTTTCAAGAATCGATTTCTCCATTTGTGTGTGTGTGTGTGAGATTGTAATTATCTGTTATTTCAGTATTAGTATTAGTATACTAAAGCACGGAAGGCTACCTAGGAATTTAACAGTCAAGGGTCCAAGGTTCTAGGTCCTCAAAGAGAAACGATGGGGATTAGTGTTCCAGTACACACAAGTTGGTCAGGGTCAATCAGAGGTGCCCTCTCCTGTCACGGCACTGGCTTCCAGTCTCTGACTATCTGTTCAGAGGCAAGTTAGCATTCCAAAACCCAGGAAGAGCAGTACATGCAGAAAGTTGTATAATCTGACAATAGACAAGCAAAGAAAACAGCACCAGCAACCGATATATAGACATGGGCCTAATCTTCAAGTAAAATCAACTCATGCTTTGTACTTTCAACTGGAGGAGAAGGGATGTTAAAGGAAGAGACAGAAGGAAGTGGAGACCAGAAGTGTGGAGACTGGGGTACACAGGTAAGACATAAAAACAATGGCAGCTGGTTAGGAAGTAGAGTAATCATAACTATTCATTTGCTCCGGAACAAAGATGACTTCCACAGTGTCTCACAGGAAATTGGTTTTCCTCACCTCATCCCTAAACATCCCAGGGGCACCTAGGTGGCTCAGTCAGTTAAGCCTCTGACTCTTGATTTTAGCTCAGATCATGATCTCACAGTTTTTGAGTTCAGGCCCCACACCAGGCATTGTGCTGACATCAGGAGGCTGTTTAGGATTTTCTCCCTCCGTCTGTCTCTCAAAATAAACATTTTTTTTTTTAAATCCCACAGCTAGCTTACAACCATATATACATTCTTGGAGAGCCTTTGAGAGGTAAAGGATTACAATGAGCTCCTTACAGATTGTTTCTTTCCAAAAAGGGGCTGTTATCCCCATGATTCACATGGAGAAATTTAAGGCAGGGCTGAAAGAAAAGGACTTGCCCAAGGTGACAGAGACTAACTTGATCCAAATTTGTAGGATTACAGAACAGGCTCAATCAACTGCTACATAATTTAAGTACACAGGAACCAAAATAAGCTAAAAAAAAAAGAAAAAGAAAAAGAAAAAGAAAAAGCCTCTTAGAATTGGACATCTCTCTCAAGTGAGGGTGGAGGGCTCTATCCCTGGAACAGCCAATACACTGGTCAGATGGCTCAGTGACCTTTCTCAGATCCAAAACACGTGGGAAGTGCATTCTTCAATATAATTCATGTATTAAACATGTGGGTTTTCTTCTGGCTGAGGAGAAGCTCTCCTCAGCACCTTACAGATAGTCCCCACGTTCGTTGTCTTTCTGTAGTCTCCAAACCCAACAATTGCCAGAGTCGCTGGCAGGCTGCTAATTTTCTTCTGTGGTTAAAGCCTCTCTACTTGAGACTAATTAGGGAGCAAGGGGGTGGAGGATCAGCAAATTACAAGAAAAAAAAGTTTGCTTTTTCCTGAATCATCAGGTGTCACTCTTATCAGGAAAAGCAGAAACCATGTAACACAACCTTGCCTCGCAGAGGTCCTGCTTTAATGAAAAGGCGAGACGGCTTTGTAATTAGCACATCACCTGGCACGCTCCTCCATACCCGCTCGTTGCTCTGGACGGCCCTTTCCTCTTGAGCAGAGCTAGTGACACTTGGCTCTACCTCTGACACAGTTATCACCAGCTCTGCATCAGTAAAGCCTCAATTCACACATCTTTTTTTCTGTACCAGATCTGCAGATTATGTAGAGGTTTCCTGTTAAGGGCTAAAGGGATCTGGAAGCTGAAAGACTGATTTCTGAAAACTGAGCAGAGACGTATGGAGGTTTACAGAAAAATAACCATTGTTGCAAGTAATTATGGAGTGCTTTCCAGAGAAATGCCACAAAATCTCAAGTGTCCATCAATGCTAAAGATTACTGTGAGGGGGAGACACAGAATCCAAAGCAGGCTCCAGGCTCCAAGCTGTCAGCAGAGAGCCCGGCACGGGGCTCGAACCCACGAACCATGTGATCATGACCTGAAGTCGGATGCTTAACCGACTGAGCCACCCAGGCACCCCAAGAGAATCTTTTCCAAAACCGACTAAGAGTCCTACCCCAAGTCACCCTACACTCTGTATTACCTCCCCCAACTCCCCCAGCTCCTTCACACACCCCTGCAGCTCCCACTGAGAGGGAGGCTTCCCCTTAGTCTTCCTAGGCCCTTCTCACCAACCCCAAAGAATGAACTGTGACTGTGAACACAGCATTTTTGAGTTGTAGAAAGCCCGGTTTCCTGCTTTTTGCCACCCTGCTGCTTCAGCCTAGGGGGTAGCATCCATATGATGACAACACCATACCAGGCATCCATGGACAGCAGTGGTTTTCCACCAGCTTCTGGCAAGCAAAAGGTCTTCAGCTGCAAATGGAATGTGGATGGAACTCCAATGGTCATCCTGTGGGGTTATTTCCTACCGGAATTATAGCCCCATCTTCTCAATAGCTCAAAACCAACCACGTGTACCCAAGCCCACGCTTATTCTCAGAGCACATCTGTGATTTCATAGCTGCTCCTGCTCTGAGTCTATACCTGGGTCTCATTCTTTATTTTAATCCAATGTGTTTATCCTAAACCAATGGTGGGGTTTTGAAATTCTTTTCATAAAGAACTTTTACCCAGAAGAAATCCCATTCCAAACTCCAGTGTGTAAAATAGACCAAAAGCCAGGCTGTCTGTTGGGAGAGCAGAGTTAGGGCTGGGATCTCACCACCAGCCTTGGCCCTGGACAACTGCAGGGTTCTGCAGGTCACTAAGATCCTGAGAGTGTAAATACAGGACTAAAATTTGGAGAAGTGGGGGGCTCACGAAATTAAAAAAGGGAAAATCAAATTCCATTTTGAACACGGAAGCTGAACATCTTCAACCAATTCTTAACCGTAGGGGGCAGGCAGAAACGTTCAACCCCTAGGCCTGCCTTACCAAAATTAAAACTCCTACTTAACCCAGGCACTCGGAGATAGCTCATTTAATCCCCGTAACTGCTTTCTGGCTTATAGATTTTCAGCTTACAGGTGAAGAACGTAAAGTCCACAAAGGTTAAGTCACTTGCTGAAGGTCACAGAGACCTGAGTGGCAGAACCGTGACTCAAGCCCAACACTGGACTCTGAAACCTTTATTCTTCATAAATGCTGGGCAACCATCAGCTGCAAACTTTCAGACTCCTCTGAGGATTATTTAAGAGTGAACCCGTGAACCCATCAGCCCAATGGGAGAAGATTCTATTAAGTGGAGGGGAAATAAAACAAACCTCAAGACTGGAGTGGTGTGTGTTTAAGACAAGCATTTTGACAACTAACTGCTCACCTAAAAAGAACTTTAAAAAGGTTCTTGAGGACCCTGATGAAAAGAAATAAGGGTGATACTGACCGTTTTCAGTACCTGCTAAAGTGACCAGTTTCTACTGAGTATCTACCATATGCCCAGGCACTAGAGAGAATGACAGATGAAGACAATCTGGAATGACAGAATAATCATCCCC
The DNA here is from genome assembly GCF_008692635.1 of Crocuta crocuta. NCBI lineage: Eukaryota > Metazoa > Chordata > Mammalia > Carnivora > Hyaenidae > Crocuta > Crocuta crocuta. The sequence continues at coordinate 12,492,272 of NW_027527920.1, read as the reverse complement.
TGTCCTCAATCTAACTAGAGAAATGGGCCAGAGTCAGAGATAGGAGTAGAAACAGACACTGAATGGGAGCAGAACAGGAAGCAACACAGAGGGCAAGGGAGTAGGAAGAGAGTAAGCAGCAAACCTTATGGAGCATTGGGACTTTTCCAAGAAATTATACATCCATTGATAACTATTATACCATCTTATATTTACTCAGTGCTGTTTCATTGAACCTCACTGCACTACTATAGTATAAGAAGGGCTTACACAAAACCAGGCTTAATGGATGACAAACATGTAGCCTCAGAGAGGTCATCTTACCCAAAGTCACAGAGCTAAGTAAGGGAAGAACCAGGTCTACACGTGAGACAGAGAAATCCTGTTATCCACAGCTACTCCATCTGCCAAAAGCTAATGAAGAAGGTTTTCTCTCACTTGTATCTCCATGATCAGATTTATTCCCCCATCATCCTTACCAACAGTTACCTGTGCCCAAGTAGGTTCACTTCTTCTAAGCCTTCACAATCACAAAGAATGAAGAAGTATTTACCAGAACATGTCTCAAACTGGCTGCAAGGACTGCCATCCTCAAACCCCCTCCCAACACACACACACACACACACACAGAATCGGCAACATCCCCAACTCTTCTTCCATTCAAAATCCAGTCTTTGTTATAATGACATCTAATCAAGCTGTGGAATCAGCTGAAATGCAGGCTTCCGTAAAAATCACTGCTCATTCGGTACTCAGCAGTTAAGTCTCCTAAATGCCAACCTGGTAGGAATTAAGAAAGTTTTCTTCTTCATTACAAGTCTCCAAGCTATTGAATGCTCTCAATTTCCAGCTGAACCCAGGTATTTGTGTATTCCAAGAGGATATAAATGTTCTTTTCCTGTCTACTGGATTTTAACAATCTTGAGTTATTCAAAGAAGCAGTGTCCACATCATTTTCGAGATGTCTAGTTTAACACTAAGACATTCACTTCCCTTTCCAGATATTTATAAACTTTTAGACTTCTTTGGAGATATACATAAGTCGACTATCATTTTTGGCTTTGGTTAAGAAGTTACAACCAGGATTCTGAACCAACTAGCCCTACAATTTGGCCGTGCAAGCACTAGGTGGCGATAGTGTGCCACAACCCAGAACAGGCAGGGCTGGGAGCAGTGGATATTCCCTATGCCTCCTGTATCCAACCTCTTCACCAAAGCCCTCACATAATCCCCTACCACATTTAAGGGGTTACTTTTAGGATAGCACTTCAAAAAACCCCACCACTGGATTCACTTCCTCCATCTGTAGAACACAGCACCAAGTCTTAAACCTGGCATTCTGGATACTCGAAAGTGACTGGACCCACACTCAGTCCCCCACTACTTTCTTAGAGTCCTCCTATTACAGCCATGCTTGGGTCCAAGTTTCCTGCACACACGTGCGTGCATGCGTTCACACACACACACAGTCCTAACATTTCTCACTTCTACACATCTGCTCTAGCTCTTATCAAGCGTTTCCAAGTTCTAGAACAGCCGCCCATCCTTTCAGGCACCAATAAAGTCCATGGAAATCTTTCCTCAGACAAAACTCCTCCAAAGGGGTTTTAAAGCCTAGCGTTCCGTTAGTACTTGCGAATAGATGAAGCGTTGGTCCCTGGAGAAAATTTGTTAACTACAGATTAGCAAAAAGAATTTTAACAAAATACTCCCAGCTTCAATGATCTAATACCATACACTTGATGGTATTAGAGTGTATTATCTATTCATCTCGATATTTTTAAGGTAAGTGTGTGTTATTAAGAACCGGGTCACGAAACCTGCTTTATGCACTTCACTGTATCTCTTGAACATCTTTCCGTGTCATTAAAAAACACATGAGGCAGTTAAGATTCCTTCCCCCCAGGAGGCAATGCAGTGTGGTGGAAGGCACGCTGGGCTTGAAACCAAAATACAGAGTTTCAATGCTGGCTTTGACGTGTACGTGCTGTGTTTGGACAAGTTATTTAACCTCTCTGAGCCTCATTCGACATGACAACGCGATATTTACCTAAGAGTCTCTGGCTGCCTAAAGGAGAGAATTCATGTGAGTATGTCTAGCATGGAACCTTCCTCACAGGGCCCCTCAATCCTTAGTCTTGCCTTTTCCTTTCCACCTTCATCAGCATGTTCTCTTCATGCTTCCAACCTCCACTACTCTCTACCTCTCTCTGGGACTGTATCCTCCTGGTTCTTCCCTTAGAAGAATTTCTAAAAATACTGTATTGTTCCTATCAGGGCCTAAGACAACTCTTGAGGGTGAGGCTGGCTGGACTCCTTCAACAGACCCCTGGAGCCCGTAAGCAATGCTGGTTCCTGTGCTGGGCCTTCTTTTGCCTTAAACACTGCCGTTCTAGGCCCTTCCCTCTTGCATCTCTGTACATACCTTCAAAGGCAGTCCTGGCTTCTCTAGGGCCTTGCTTTGGCTTTGATATTAAAATATCCAGTCTGGAGCCTGGCTCTTTGGGGTCCTGACAATGCTTCTGTGCTTGGCATCTCCTCCCCNCCAGCGGCTTCTCTCTCAACAGCCAGTTCCACAGCCTCTTCTCCAGACTCCTGGTCTCTCTGCTCCCAGAGGGCAGACTTGCTAAGTGAGAGGAAAAGCACCATCTCCTCTGCCCCTCTCCTTCACCAGGAAACACACACACATTTGGGGGGGGAGGGGTGCTAACCACTCTGAGGCTTTCTTCACCCTTACAAGGCTTCCTTGGCCTTAGTGTTTCTCAGTTGTTGTGTTTTCCACCCCATTTTCATAAAAAAGCACTTTCTTTTTTGGCTTTTTTAAAAATCAGCCGATGGATCTGTATTAGAAGCTAAAGCCACTTCCTGTTTTCTCCTCAATACCACCCCCAGAAACTGCCTTCTTTACCAAATGCCTTAGACAAGAGTACACAGCTCACATTAAGAGTACAGTACAGGAAAATTCACCTGTTTTCATTACACCGATTTCACCTGATGTGAACCTTTCTGCCAACTCTGCAAGGACAGTGAAACCGAAAAGAAAGTCCAGAAGGCAGTGTTCTAAGCAACACACCTGCTCCTGAGTATCACACAAGCGCCCAAATCTGGGCTCTGGAGCCAGGTTTGAACACAATTCCCTCTCATACCACTTCCTAGCTAAGTGACCTGGGGAAGCAGCTCCAGTCTTCCTGAAAGCCAGTCCGCCCACCTGTCACATGGGGACAGTAGGCGACCTCTTATCCTACTTTTTGATGGCACTGAAACAGATACCACGAGCTTATTGGCTTAAATCAACACAAGCATATTACTTACAGTTCTGGAAGCCTGCAAACCAAGGTGTCCGGAGGCTGTGCTCCTTCTGGTGGCTCTGGAGAGAATTTATCTTCTTCCCTTTTCCAGCTTTGCGAGATCACCGGCAGTCCATGCCTCATGACCCTTCCTTCCATCCTCAAAGCCAATAGCGTAGTACCTTCAAACTTCTCACTCACGCGCTTCACCCGACTTCCCCCTGCTTCCTCCATGCTCTCTCTCCCCTACGGCTGCCAGGCCTCCTTCTTATTCGGCCCTTGTTACATGGGGCCCACCCAAATCTTCGAGGATAATCTCCCATCTCAACCATAATTTACTACATCTGGAAGTAACATAGTCACAGGTTCTGAGGATTAGGGTGTGGCCATCATGAGAGGGCATGATTTTGCCTACCACTCTTTTCTCACAGGATTGTTATGGAAGTAGAAGACGAGTACATGGATAGTCATCCGAACGGTGCCTGGCACACCGAAAGTGCTCAAAATACATCAGCCATGATGATAACAGTATACCAATACTAGCTCTGGCAGCAGTAAGAGAAGCCAATGTTAATGCTCACTGGGGTAAAGTGACATCAGGTGGTTCAAATTTTAACAGGAACAAAGGAAAGTATCACTGGAGCTAGATGATGCCCAGAGACATCTTTCATAGTTTTATATCCTCAATTTCTTTAGAAACAAAAGTGAATGGGGCACCCACTACTTTTCATTCCTCATAGTAAAACTTAATGATAGTTCACTTGGTTCATGCAGCTAGTGACACACAAAGGCAGGATTTGAACGCTCTTTTGTCCAACTCAGGAGCCTATCTTCCTTCCAGGCACCAGGACATGGCAATGTACTGGCTCCTATGCACTCTGAACTTCAGAACAATACCAGGCCTGCCCCACTGTCAGCCGGCACACTCTCTCAGGGCACAAGGCAGGTCTGTTCTTCTTCTCTGTCCTTCACAGCCCTACACCCATCAGAGGGCACACAGGAGGTAGGCCACGACACCGTTGTTATTTTGCGAAGAATCGAGAGAGCCCAATGAGATTGGTAAGTGCCTCTCAACCCTAAGCAAACATCAGAATCACCTGCAGGGCCTGACAACTCAGATCCCAGCCCAGTCTTCCGGAGGGGTGAATTTCAGTTCAAGGAAGCACCCAGGTGTTGGTGCTGCTGGTGCTAGTCGGGGCCACACTTGGAGAACCATTGTTCTGGAGTGATCTGGAGGCAAATTCATTGGAAGAGAACACATTGCTCAGATGTGTGGTTTCAGTGCTCACTGGTCCCCACCCACTCTTCCCACTTTCTGGTCTCCACAGAGCTACTAGGGCCATTTGACAGATACTACCCAGTAGAGCAGAGGGTAGAGGGGACTTCTGCACAGAACCTACAACACCCTGCTCACTTTCCCCTCCTACACCTCCTGATGGCCTTCAGCAGCAGCCTTGGCTTTATCAAGTCTTCAGAAGAGAGGCCTGGGCCACCTGGCCTCCCAGTGTCTGCAGCTGGGCCAAGCAATGAGAAACAACACAAGACACCAAACATCACCTCTGGCAATGAGGTAGCGGGGAAGAGAAGCACTCCTTTAAAAGGGCAAAGGTTCCCGGGGCCGTCAGTCCTTGACACCTGACCCACAGCTCAAAGTCATGAGATTGACCCGGGTTTAAGGAACTTGGGAGCCAAATGTGCAACTGTGCTCCGACGGTGTTCTGTAGCTATGACCCCTTAGGCTGCAGGGCATGCATAGTAGCATCTTTTGGAACAGCTGTTGATGAAGATTTTTAAGTTTTGCTCAGGGGACCGGTTGTAATGAGGAGCATTTTATGAGAACAATACATATTGTAGACATGTGAATATATTTCCATGAGAAAATAAGGATGAAGGAAACAAAACAAAAAGATGAATATTTAATACACTATGGCTTATCTTTAAGGAGGAAAAAAATGCCCTTTGGAATTTCACATGCTTCCTACGATTGCATCCATATACGAAATCCATATGGATTGCATCCCATATACGAAATGACAAACACTACAGCCACTGGTATAAATACCAGGTATTTCGTTATTCCCTTATTACAGTGGCACAAAGACCAGCTGTTACACGAAGTATCATGAAAACGTGAATTACTGGTTATAAAGAGTGTATTTAAAGCACGAGGCCATCCAAACCCGGCAGGGCTAACATAGGCTGCAAGAACAGTCCTTGGGATGGGATAGGCAAGGGAGCCCGAGCAGGATATGCAAATCATAGGACAGCAGCCAACAGAAGCCGCAAGAGGGGCTCTGGAATAGTTAAAAGGGGGATGAAGTGGAGTTCTCAGGGGCCCTAAGGAACAATTCTGCTTTCAGTTGACCCTTGCCACCCCAAGAGGGACCGATTCACAGATTGCTTATCACCACTATTTTTAACTTCTTGGCAGGGTAATGCAGTGCGATGGGAAAATCGCCCAAAGTAAATACACACTCTCATTGGATTCTTCTCCTGGCAAGTAATTTTCTATTATTTTCCATTAGAACCACTTCCAGGATAAATTACGCTCCAGAGGCAGAGCTTAACTATGAGGGTCCTCCGAGGATCATCTGTCCTAGACCAAGGGGCTAAGGAAAGGCATGACTGCTCCCTGCTGTAGATGCCGTAGCCCAAATAAGCCTTTTGAGAAGCTTTCCAAGCTTCTCACTTGTGGGCCTCTTTTATTGTTATTATTATTCCCCTGAGTTTTGCTCCCAAGCAAAATTACACATAGTGATATATAATTATTTTTCCATGAGACAGCTTAATAAGAATAGCATCTTTTGAGCATTTTCTGCATGTCAGGCACTGTACATGCATTCTCTCATGGAATCCTCGCCACATGCGCATGAGCTGGGTTCTAGCATTATCCCCATTTTACACTCGGGAAACAAGATCGCACAGGTGAAGTAACTTGAGATCTTACAGCTAGAAGGCCATGAAATAAACTTAAGAACTCAGATCTGTCTCCAAAATCCGTGCTATTAACCAAGGCACTGTGCTACCTTACCTTATGCACGTTACCACTGTGTTAATGCAGTTCCACACCAAAAAAAGGACTAGTTAAGCTAGTTACAAACTTGTGAAGGATAAATGCCTAACGTGCATTGGATTTTTAGAAACACCTAAAATATCTTGAGGAGACCCATTAAAGTCTTCATGGACCCCAAGCTATCCCTGACCTCACATTAGGAACCAGTGACCTACAACCACCCAGATATCATTTGCAATGTGAGTCTTCTAGGTCCACACAAAAATAGCTGGTTAAAAATATTGTCGGATGCCAATGGGATACAAAGTCAAATACAGTCAAACTCTGAATGATATTCAAGGCTCTTCTTAAACCGGCCCTCCCCATCTTTTCAAATCCATCTTTCAGAACTGCATTATTCACACTGAGTCTGAGTCAATAGGTGAGAAGCCAGGGAATCTGGACTTTAGCAAGCTCCCCAGGAGATCAGTATTGGCAGGTAAGACTGAAAAGCACTTCCATTCTGATCATGGCATTCACAGACATGGTAACTCTAATCTCCTAGGGCAACTCACTGTCTAGTAGGCACACTACGTACTCTCTCAGCCTCATGCTTTACTCATGACTATTCCCCCAGTGAGCAATGCACAGCTCCCCTTTTCCCCCAGGCCCAGCTCAAAGGCCTCCTTGGGGAAGACTTGCCTGCGGTCTCCTGTTAGAATTTATGTCCTAGCCGCCCCCACAGTACCCTGCTTACATTCTGCCTTTTCTTATGATGAGCTGTCCCCATGTCTGACCCACTACATAGTAAGCTCTATAAGAACAGGACTCAGGGTCAGAGGGGGGCATCTGGGTGGTTCAGTCTGTTAAGCATCCAACTCTTGGTTTTAGCTCCAGTAATAATCTCACAGTATCTGAGCTCAAGCCCCACATCCACTCCACAGTATCAGTGCTTGGGATTCTCTCTCCCTCTCTGTCCCTACCTTACTCATGCTTTCTCTCTCTCAAAATAAATAAATAAACCTAAAATAGGACTGCGGGGCACCTGGGTGGCTCAGTTGGATGTTTGTCCAACTCTTGATTTTGGCTCAGGCTGTGATCTCGTGATTCGTGGGTTTGAGCCTCACGTGGAGCCCTGAGTCAAATTCTGCATCGGACTTGGAACCTGCTTAGGCCTCTTTCACTCCCTCTATCTCTCTTCCTCCCTCACTCGCACACGGACCTGGGCATGCATGCACACTCTCTCTCCCCCTCTCTCTCAAAATAAATAAACATGAAAAAAAAAAAGAATAGAACTGTTCATACTAACCTTCTTTGCTCCCTTGCTCTTAACACAGGCATTGGCCATAGAAGGCTCTTAATAAGGATTAGGAGGTTTAATTGCCACTGGAGACCAGGAGTAGCTACTGTACTAGAAACAGACTTCTCCCCTTACTGGCTGTAAGGAGGAAAGGGGAGGGGAAGGAGAGGGGCTCATATAAGAATTAAACAAAGGGAAACAAATGACCCAGAATTAGTAACACACAGATGATTCTTCGGAACCAGTATTTCACTGTGATCAAAACTTGCTGTAATAAACTCTGACATAGAGGTTTAATGCTTGCATCTGTCATCATTATCAACCAACTTCAATCACACCAGAAATGCAGTGATGGTCTCCTTTGCCCAACAGCACCTTCCCAGACCCAGGTAAGCCTCAGCCACCCAACTTCACATTTTCAATTTGCATCTGCTCCCTGAGGGGAATACAATTTTACTGATTAATAGCCAATGTTTATTGAAGACCTCCTACGTTCTAGGCAGTGAGGTCTCTGTTTTTATGCGTAATATCTAACCCTCACAAGAGTCCCTGAGGCATTATTACTGCCATTTTCTAGATGAGAAAACTGAGCCCAGAGAGGTTAAATAACTTGCCCGCAGTGACTCAGTTAGCAATGCTGGAATTTGAGCTGAAATGGGCCTGACTGCAAAGCCCATGTTCTTAACTGCTCTACCAATATTTTTAAATAAGAAGATCCTTACAATTTTAGAGTATAAGCAGTGACATCAACATACTAGTGGAAGAAGGAAAGACTCTGGGTCCTTCCTACGGACAACAAGAAAACACTCTTTCAGAGGACAAAGCTTAATTACGTGAGTGCACACTGCCAAGAGCACAGAGCTCACCAGACAAAAGTTGGAGCCCGCGCTGGGGAGCACTTCTAACACCCTGGGGAGTACTTCTAACTGAAGTTATCACTGGGGCCACTCCCTCAGTCCTGAGAACGCTGGGCTCACGGGAACCTGACGCCCAGGCCTTGCCAGCACAGCATCTCACGGCGTTTCACAAAACACAAGGGCAAGGGAGACCCAGAATACCGCTGGTCTCGTTCTCTCACTTTAAACGTGGAGGAACTGAGGCCCACAGAAGGTAAGTGTTCACCCAGGTCAACCAGCCAATGAGCCACTAAGTGGAGGCTCAAACTCATGTTTCTTGCTCTGAGTCAGGCTTTTCTTTTTTCCTTAATTAGTTTTTTAATCACAAAAGACAATAGGATCACTGTAGCAGTAAAAGGAGGGCGTACATAAAGAAAAATAACGGTTCTCCTGTCTCACTGACCGAAGGCTTTGCCTTCCAGAAATCACCAACATCAGTGGCTCAGTGTGTACAAGTCATTCATCATGCCATTTCCTAAACTAACTCTCTCTCTCTCACACACACATTCTTTCTTTAACAAAAATGGAATAAACACACACACACTCATTTCTAAACTTTCAGCACTTAACATATGCTGAATCCATCCCCAGGTCAGGGAAGCCCAACACCCCTCAGAGGCTACACAATGTACGCAAACGTTCTCTTCCTGGTGGACAGTCTGATTGGTGGGTTTGCCTTCTGCTCACCACCCTACTCCCATTTAAGTAATGAACCCTGCCAA